>NW_004526848.1:0-5257 GCF_000260255.1 Octodon degus
CAGTGATCTTCTGTCACATACAGCTCAGTATCTATCTTATTGCTTATTATGTGAATCAAATGAGTTAGTAAAGAAAGCTAAGCAAAGCCTGGAGCATGATAACATATCGATAAAGGTTAAACTATTGTTCTATCTTCTAAGGCTAAGTCCTTCCACTTGCAGCACCTTCCTAGCAAGTTCTTAGAGCTTTAGTCACGTGACTATCTATAACCGTTCTCCTGTATCAGCCGTATCATAATTAGTTCTGTGTCCGGGAATAGACCGCAACCCTTTGGATCCTTGCCACCCACGGATCAGCTGCTCAGTAACCCAGGGTTCTTTAGTAAAGTAGTAACTTAAGCTCCGCCCCAGATTCGAAAACCAGAAAATCACCTGGTAAACTTACTGAAAATACATAATTCCAAGTTTTCAAATCTTTTTCTCTTTCTTTCGGTCTTTTTGAGACAGGGTCACACTATGCAGGTCAAGCCTGCCTTGAGCTCATTTTGCACCTCAGGCTGTTCTCGAACTCAATGATCCTCTTGCCTCATCCTCGCTAGTGCTGGGCATACAGGCGGGAGCCACCACACTTACCTCTAGGTTTCAAATTCTGAGTCTAGCAGGCACCGCTCCTCCGAGTATTGCACACGAGCTCCCTATCATGGTGCAACTTTTGGTCCGGAGCCCATCCTAGGGCTTTGCCTTATCTGTCTCTGCAAAGCAAATGTGCCCCTGCGAGATGAAATAAAAAAACCCTGACAACCTACATTGGGTGAAATGGGGCGGTGCACTGGGCAAAGGAGCCCAAGAGCGCCGACAGGAGGAGAAGAGATCAGAAACGCACGTGGATGTGATCCAAAACAAAAACGACTGCACCTGGCTGCAGAGCTTCAAACTCGGCAGTGTGGACACGCTGGCCAACGGGGCAAAGGGCAAAGAGAGCCACGACTTCGCTTCGGCGCCGCTCCCCTGGCCTGGCCCTTACCGTGCAGCAACTGCTCGGTCTCCCGCAGCTCCTGCTCCTTCTCGCTCAGGAGTCTGGCCGCTGCCACCAATTCGGGCCCTCTGACTTGTAAGCGGACTTCAGACTCCGCCTGCCGCTCGAGAAAGGTCCGCAAGGGCCCGCCGCGGACGAACAGCTCCTCCAGGGACAGGCTGCTGCAGAGGAAAGACCGGCGGGGCTGACACGGAGCCCGGCGGGCCCACAGACGGCGCGCAGCGCCCCACAGAAGCCGACACCTCATAGCTAGGACTGAAGGGTTTGCGCACGCCGGGCAAGGGGCGGGGCGTGGGGCGGACCGGAAGTTCCGGGCAGAGCCAGTCTCGCGACACGACGCGCAGTTGAGCAGCGAGGCTTGGCCACACCCAGCGGGACGCGCCCGCGCTGCTTTTAAAGAGCCTCCCGGAAGCGTGAGTGATAACTTCCGCCAAGCGTGGGAAAACCGCATGGTCTGTGAAGGCCAAAAGTTGAGCGGGTTGGGCGGGCGGCAGGGGCGGGGCAGCCAGCGAGGAGGTACGGGAGGCTTTGGGCACCGGGTGGAAAGCCTCCGTCGGAGACGCTTTCCAGCGCTCGCTGCTCCTCGCTGGGCAGGGCTGGCAAAACGGCGTGTTGCTGAAGTGCTTGGTAGGCCGAGTCAGTTTTCAGTTTCGCACCGCCCGTCTGCGGAATCTACTAGCTTAAAAAAGACTTCTCCCACCTGCCCGCCCATGCTCGTGTAGCCTGGTCCTCGTCCTGCCCTTTGAACCCCAATATTTTCGACAGGGGCCAGGAATACGTGTTGGTTAGTATAATTCCTTGCAGTTTTTGGAAGACTTAATAGTCTACAAGAGGTGGATTGGAAGGAATAAACAACCTGACAATGGGAGGACTGACTGCTCTGTCTAGACTGCCCGCTACCTAACTGGTTTGGGCAGTTACCACTCAGTGGAGTTAAACTGCAAAGACAGAGCTTCTTGAAGCAGCTTCTAATTTATAGCCACCCCCACCCCATGCGTAAAGCCTTTCAGGGATTTCCCAGCGCTTTAAAATTTTTATAGTTAAAAAATTTTTTATTTGTACATATTCGCACTAAATGTTCACATTTTATAGCTGATACACAGCAAATCTTAATACTTTTTTTTGTCGCCTTCCTCTCTTGCCCTCCTTCCATCTAATTTGTCTTTAAAAATAAAATGAAATGGCAGAGAATGGGACCTTCTAACAAGGTTAAAGTGTCCTTTAGCCATTAAAACGAAACTATTAAGTTTAAATTCTTGAAAATGAATTTGCTTTGTCTTTCTTCATCCCTTAGCACTACATGACAAATGCGAAGTGAAATGGATGAAACGATTCTTCAAATAATACAGTGCATAAGTTTTGCTACTTAAAACCTCCAATTATGGTTCATCTTTTCACTTGTCTATTCAAGCTGCACTACTTTATATAAACTTGTTTGGCTGTGCAACAGTGGTCGAAACTCATTGTTATTCCGATCCAAGTACAGAATGGCCCTGCTAGATTGTTTATATGTGAAATTAGTTCTTAGCTCTAAACTCAACTTTGAATTTTTCCTACATGGAAATAAATGGTGGAAGTAATTTGAACTAATATGTTAAGTCACTCAGCTGAATTCTCAAAACACATCATTTCCAAAATTATTTATAAAAGGTGCAAAATTGTTATAAGCATTAACTTTATAGTGAAGAATCCAGTCAGAATTTACTTTCCCTCAGATGCATAAGCAGTTTTAAGAAACACATAACAGTGTATCTTTTATTCTTACTGTGTTACACCAATGAGCAAACGGTGACTTGTCTAAGGATACATTGGTGAATTCTTTATTAATTCAAAACATTTTATGAAAGTGTAATGCATGTGCATTTTACAATAGCCATAGGTTTCCACAATATAGGTAATAAAAACAGCTGTTTGATTTACTTTGTAAATATACTTAAGAGACCTCTGAATTTTCTTACATAATTATCATGCTTAAATTCTATTAATTACATGGTAAAATATCTAGCATTTCTTTGATATACATAGGTAAAATGATACATAGGTAAAGTGATTAAATTCAAAAAAGGCTGAAAAAAAACCAGAAAAAAATTAAATTAGAAGAAAATAATCGGAAGTATCTACTCAATTTATGTGCAGAGTTATTTTGGCACTGCAAAATAACCAAGCATGATGCACCTTAAGGTGTATCCATATACTCAAAACTTTCTAGTAGTCCACTAACAAGTATTGGTGGAGCCCAAATATGTATATAGGTTACTAAATACAATGAACATAGTGATAAGTTATACACTTGGTGATGTTTTATAAAAGCAAACACATTAAAATTCTTTTTAGTATTTAGCAAACATCTTAAAAAAGACACTGTACTTATGACAAATTGCTTCACTTTGAGGAAGGAGTATCAAGTCTCATTGCAATATGTACACTGTTCAGTTTAGGGAACACAGAAAAGCACTAAGTAAAATCAGTTTACCTCTTCAATTCATAAGCTCTTTACTATTCAAGAGTATGTGTATGATTATGTTAATTACACAGCTAGTTACTAACTTTTAATTAAAAGGGGGGAATTCACTTTTACTGCTAAGTGAATATTTACACTAATACTGTTTTGGAGTTGTATTCTTCCATTTAATTTTCCAGTTCATTGTATTCATGGTATTTGTTAGTAAGCCTTTAATGGAACTTGATTGTAGTGTGAGGAATATATTTAAGAGCTTTTTAAAAATCACAATGTAAATGTCCAGCACAGTTACCTGTAATGTTTAACTTCTTAAAAATTGCCTCTAATATAACCTTTTTAAAAACCTCACTATTTTATAATGGAGGAACCTAATAGTTCTTCATCTGGTGATCAAGGTCAACACCAATACCCAAGAACCTAATGTTTGAGAAATTCTCACAGAAAGAGAAGATATGATAGCTAAGCATGGTGATGCATATCAGTAATCCCAGCACTCAGGACGCTGAGGCATGAGGATCACTGCGAGTTCGAGACCAACCTGTGCTGTAAGATGAGCTGAAGGCCAACCTGAACTGCACAGTGAGACCCTGTTTCAAAAAGAGAAAAAGAGGAGGAGGAAGAGAAGTAAGAAGAAAAGACAGGATGAGGACATGTGCTGTTGATAGCATGTGCCAAGATGGTAATACCTCTGAGGTATTCCTTCCAAGAATAAAAACACCTGTCTAATCATGAGAAAAACATCAAATTCCAAAACAGAGAAACTCTGAAAAATGCCAAATCAATACTCTAAACTGTCAAGGTAATCAAAAACAAAGGCGGATAAACTCACAGCTAAGAGAATCCTAAGGAGAATGACAACTAAAGGTAATATGGTGTCCTGAATGGTACCCTGGGATTGGAAAAGGATTACAGCCTGAACTGCATAGTGGGACATAACATTTACATTAGTAAGCACTGCATAGGGCATTACTTTAGTACACAAATGAGCTAGACCTTTATTTGGTTCCAGGAATTGAACTCAGGACCTCGTGCTTGCCAGACAGTTGCTGCACTGCTGAGCTAAATCCTCAGCCCTAGAGCTAGATCTTTAAAAAGGCAATGTAATCAGAAATGCAATTTGCTTACTATTATAACATTTATTTCTAACTATAAAAAGGTATAATGCTGTGTCAGCAGTTGAGTATAAATTAAATCTTAAAATTTTGAAATTTTAGCAGAAGAAACTTATTATGAGAAATAATGAGGGATGAATTTCAGGTACATATCATATAAGAAAAATATTACATTTGATTGTCATCAGCACTCGATAGTATTCATTTTCCTTATTTTAAAACTGTTGTCATAGCATGAAAATTAGTCCCCAGATTGAGACCTGTATGATAGTTCTTTGCCTTCCATAGAGTTTTCATTAAAGTTAAGGTCTAGAATATTACCTTGAATTAATCTGAAATGATTTCTTTTGGGGCTGGATAGGTCTATTCCTGTCAGTAATAGTTTTAAAAACACTTCTCAATAAATCAAAACCTGGTATTTGGAAAGAGTCCATATCACTCTGTGTACTGTTATGGGTGGCAACAATGCTATAAATGTTACAGAGAAGATCTGAGGCAAGTTTTTGGTATAAGTTTTATTGATAAATATTTGCAATTGTGTCAAGTGCATTAAAATTTTTTACAGATTTAAAACTTTGCAGGAGAACAATGTGTGATTAGAAATTTAAAAAATGAGTAAAGCACTGAAATATAAGTGTTTGCAAAATATAATTTGAAGACTGAGATCACAAATTATCGAAGTAAATGGGCAAGAACATTTTCTGGAAA
>NW_004526849.1:0-1213 GCF_000260255.1 Octodon degus
GCTCATTCAAGTAGCAAGGCAGCAGGTGTTCCTTTCTCAAGATCAGCTCATCTCTCTTGCATTGTCAAAAGAATTTCATAGCCAGTTAATATGCGGGACTTGAGCTCACAGCAGCACTTTTTGGATTTTGGGTGGGAAAACCAGATGAATTCTCCAGCAGCATGATTACTCTTCTTTGTAAATGGGCATCAATAAGGCCCCTTTTCCAATGATGGACTCTAATTTGATGGGTCTCACTAAATCTGGCATGTTTACCGCAGGTTGGGATTCTTACTCCTTGACATAATGAACTGAGAGGAAATGCAACAGTCTTTCATGCCCTCATCTCCTCCCAGCACCTTGGGGGTATTGTGGATTGACTTGCTATGGTAGGCTAGCTCTGGACTCATGAGTGAGCTGGCCAATTCAATGGCACCTTTATCATGGGCTAAAGCAGCCGAACTGAAACACTGCGAACCTGATGGGCCCCAGATACAGGCTACCAATAAATGCCTTGCCTTCATCTTCTGCCATTCATGTGGTGAGATTAAATTTTGTAGCTATTTTATTTTTTGTAACAGGGATTGAATTCATGACCTTGCACTTGCCAGGCAGGTGCTTATGCTGCCGAACTATTGACCTGGCCCATAATTAAGTTTCCATGGTCACATTCCAGGGAACCCAACATAGAGCTGTTTCTGCTACATAAAACCCGGTCCAAGCCCTCCAGTAGGGAATGGTGAATAACAGAGGAATGAAAATTAGCCAATTTCTGGGTGACAAGAAAACCTGGAAAAGTAGAAGGCAGTTCACCCCGGTGAGCAGAACTGAAACAGCAAAGTGATGCAGAGGGCAAGAATTCTTTGCTAGAAGCAGGCATTTACTGTACAAATTTGAACCAGGTCTGCTTAGTTTGTGAAACCGTGTGCAATATAGAAGGGAAAATACACTCAGAGCTCCCTGAGTTCTGCACACATGTCAGCATCTGCAGGAAGATATGATTAGCCTGGAATGTGGGCACAGAGAGTAACTTGGGTAGAATCAAGCTTGCTGGATCCCTGCTTACAAGCTAATTCCTGAGGCATGGTCATAATCACATGCCCCTGTAGCTTGAAGACTCTATATATTAGCATTCGAGTTCTATGTGTTGTTTTGCATTTCTATGTTCTTTGTCATAATGATTGGAAGCAAAAGAAAAGTTTTCCTGCTGACCTTGCTTTTTGACCAGTGAGCA
>NW_004526849.1:2348-2873 GCF_000260255.1 Octodon degus
GTCAGCTTAGCCTTGTCTTCAAGAGCAGCCACAGACCGAGAGAATTGTGATGACAGGGAAGCCAAGGATAGGCAGATGGTGCTGGTATTTGTAATCTCTACTTTTCAAGGCTGATTCTTTTCTGGCTAGGTCTCATTTTGGGGAAAAGAGACATACAGTGCTATCTTGGTTCACAAAGTTAATTCTTCCCATGATTATGGCTGTAAACTGACTTGCACAAAACTAAATGAAATTCAGTCCTTAGAATCCACATGGCCCTCATCAGGATATTTCCTTTGGTTCTTGTCCAGTTCAGTTGGTGGCCACAATCAGGGAAAGAATTAATTTCATGGACCCAGGTACCACTGTACATGGATATGTTATTAATGTTTTAAGAGGCAAATGTCTCCACTTCATGTTGTCCTGGTTTTCATGGTGACATTGACTGAAGAATTCTGTCAGCTCTCCTGGTCATAGGTCTACTGTGCATCTGCCTGACAATGTCCTCATATTACACTCGGGCTCAGCACCTCAGACAAACACTGC
>NW_004526849.1:4508-5146 GCF_000260255.1 Octodon degus
GCTGCAGATGTCAGAACACAGAGTTGTGGGCCCTGAATTCATACTGATACTGTAAACTATCTATTATACTGTTGAAAAGTCTCTGTAATTCATCTTGTGTAACTCACCATTGTGAGCCAAGAAACAGGCTACGCATACTCAAAGCTACAATTGAGAAGGTCTTATTAAGTCATTCACTGTTGAAACTTTCTGAATTAGTGACACAATAAAATAGTCATTGTAGCTTCTGTCCAAATAGCAGGCCCCAAGATAGCGAGAACTGATAGACATGACTTTTTCTATGTCTCAGACGGGCTGGACAGATAGCTTGGCAGCATACATACCAGCCTGGCTAACACAACATCCCGAGTTTGATCCCCAGTACCAAAAACAAAACAATAGCAGCAAAAATTATTTATATGTTTCAGAGAAAAAATAGATATAAATATCTAAGAAAACAAATAATATAAATAAGCAATTATGGTGGCCCATGCCTGAACACAAAGGCCACATCTTGGCATGAAAATCAGGCTTCTGGTGCAAATGTCAGATACTTCAGACTGCCTCAGAGAAAGCACTCAAAATCACACTGTCACACACCTAAAATATTTAAATGACAATGGAATACCCTTCTTTGACAAAACTAAGCAAAAAAGGGG
>NW_004526850.1:0-1629 GCF_000260255.1 Octodon degus
AAACGTGTTTGTGGCTCTTGGCGCATAGGAATGAAGGTAGAGAGAGAACAAACTTCTGCACTATCTCTGCACGTCCAGGTGGAAAGTCACAAACTTCACAGATGCTTTCTCTTAGGAGACTGAATGATTTGCCACTCTTTTCACAGTGCGAATTTCAGAAGCACTTTAGTTTCAAAAGTGACGTTTAAGCCAGAGTTCTGTGTTGCGCTGTATAGCGGAACAGGCATTGGAGTACCCTGCTACCCAAGGAAGCTGGAGCTTAGCTGGCTCTTCTGCATTAAGAACTCACACTTAGAAACACAAATCATGCAGTAGTAAAAAGCAACTCTCCTCAGTTCACTGGTGTCTAGAAACGTGTTTGTTGCTCTTTGCCCATAGGAATGAATAGGAGAGAGTACAATCTTCTGCAGTTTCTATGCACCTCCCGGTGGAAAGTCAGAAACTTTAGGGATGCTTCCTCTTAGGAGACTGAATGATTTGCCCCTCTTTTCACGGCGCGGAACTGTGATGTACATTAGTCACAAAAGTAATGTTTTAGCCAGAGTTCTGTGTTGGGCTGTATACAAAAACAGGGATTGGTGTGCCATGCTTCCAAAAGAAGCTGGAGCTTAGCTGGCTCTTCTGCATTAAGAACTCACATTTAGAAACACAAAACATGCAGTAGAAACAAGCAGCTCTCCTCAGGGGACTGGCGTCTAGAAACGTGTTTGTTGCTCTTTGCCCATAGGAATGAATGGGAGAGAGAAGGAACTTCTGCAGTTTCTGTGCACCTGCAGGTGGAAAGTCTCAAAGTTTCGGATGCTTTCTCTTAGGAGACTGAATGATTTGCCACTCTTTTCACAGCGCGGAACTCTGAAGCACTTTAGTTACAAAAGGAAATTTTTAGCCAGAGTTCTCTGTTGCGCTGTATACAGGAACAGGCATTGGAGTGCCCTGCTTCCCAAAGAAGCTGGAGCTTAGCTGGCTTTTCTGCATTACGAACTCACACTTAGAAATGCAAATCATGCAGTAGAAATAAGCAACTCTCCTCACGGCACTGGCGTCTTGAAACGAGTTTGTTGCTCTTTGCCCATAGGAATGAATAGAAGAGAGAACAAACTTCTACAGTTTCTATGCACCTCCCTGTGGAAAGTCATAAACTTTAGGGATGCTTTCTCTTAGGAGACTGAATGATTTGAAACTCTCTTCACAGCGCGGACTGTGAAGTACATTACTTACAATAGTGATGTTTTAGCCAGAGTTCTTTGTTGCTCTGTATACAGGAACAGGCTTTGGATTGCCCTGCTTCCCAAAGAAGCTGGAGCTCAGCTGGCTCTTCTGCATTAAGAACTCACACTTAGAAATGCAAATCATGCAGTAGAAAAAAGCAACTCTCCTCTGGGCACTGGCGTCTAGAAACGTGTTTGTTGCTCTTTGCCCATAGGAATGAATAGGAGAGAGTACAAACTTCTGCAGTTTCTATGCACCTCCCTGTGGAAAGTCAGAAACTTTCGGGATGCTTTCTCTTAGGAGACTGAATGATTTGCCCCTCTTTTCACAGCGTGGAACTGTGAAGTACATTAGTTACAAAAGTGATGTTTTAGCCAGAGTTCTTTGTTGCTCTGTATACAGGAACAGGCATTGGAGTGC
>NW_004526850.1:1729-3329 GCF_000260255.1 Octodon degus
AATGGGAGAGAGAAGGAACTTCTGCAGTTCCTATGCACCTCCAGGTGGAAAGTCACAAACTTTACGGATTCTTTCTCTTAGGAGACTGAATGATTTGCCACTCTTTGCACAGCACGGAACTGTGAAGTACTTTAGTTACAAAAGTGACGTTTTAGCCAGAGTTCGGTGTTGTGCTGTATGCAGAAGCAGGGATTGGTGTGCCATTCTTCCAAAAGATGCTGGAGCTTAGCTGGCTCTTCTGCATTAACAAATCACACTTAGAAACGAAAAACATGCAGTAGAAACAAGCAGCTCTCCTCAGGGCACTGGTGTCTATAAACGTGTTTGTGGCTCTTTGCGCATAGGAATGAAGGTAGAGAGAAAACAAACTTCTACACTCTCTCTGCACCTCCAGGTGGAAAGTCACAATCTTCACGGATGCTTTCTCTTAGGAGACTGAATGATTTCTCACTCTTTTCACAGCGCGAAATTCTGAAGCACTTCAGTTTCAAAAGTGAATATTTAGCCAGAGTTCTGTGTTGCGTTGTATACAGGAACAGGCATTGGAGTGCCCTGCTTCCCAAAGAAGCTGGAGCTTTGCTGGCTCTTCTGCATTAAGATCTCACACTTAGAAACACAATACATGCAGTAGAAACAAGCAGCTCTCCTCAGGGCACTGGAGTCTAGAAACGTGTTTGTGCCTCTTTGCCCTTAGGAATGAATGATACAGAGAGAACAAATTTCTGTACTCTCTCTGCACCTCCAGGAGAAAGTCACAAACTTCACAGATGGTTTCTCTTTGGAGACTGAATGACTTACCAGTATTTTCACACCGCGGAACTGTGAAGTACTTTAGTTACAAAAGTAACGTTTTAGCCAGAGCTCTGTGTTATGCTGTATACAGGAACAGGCATTGGAGTGCGCTGCTTCCCAAAAAAGCCTGAACTTAGCTGGTTTTTCTGCATTCAGAATTCACACTTAGAAACACAAATCATGGTGTAGAAACAAGCAGCTCTCCTCAGGGCACTGACATCCAGAAACGTGTTTGTGGCTCTTTCGCCATAGGAATGAATGATATAGAGAACAATCTTCTGCAGTTTCTCTGCACCTCCAGGTGGAAAGTCTCAAAATTCACGGATGCTATCTCTTAGGAGACTGAAAGATTTGCCCATATTTTCACATCGCGGAAATCTGAAGTACTTTAGTTACAAAAGTGACATTTTAGCCAGAGTTCTGTGTTGCGCTCTGTACAGGAACAGGCATTGGAGTGCCCTGCTTCCTAAAGAAGCTGGAGCTTAGCTTGTTCTTGTGCTATAAGAACTCACAGTTAGAAACGCAAATCATTCAGTAGAAAAAAGCATCTCTCCTCAGGGCACTGGAGTATAGAAACGTGTTTGTGGCGCTTTGCCCATAAGAATCATTGATACAGAGAGAACAAACTTCTGCACTTTTTCTGCTCCTCCGGGACAAAGACACAAACTTCACGGATGCTTTCTCTTAGGAGACTGAATGACTTACAACTATTTTTACAGCGCGGAACTGTGAAGTACTTTAGTTACAAAAGTGACGTTTTATCCAGAGCTCTGTGTTACGCTGTATACAGAAACAGTCATTGGAGTGC
>NW_004526850.1:4171-5250 GCF_000260255.1 Octodon degus
AGTAGAAACAAGAAGATCTCCTCAGGGCGCTCGCGTCTAGAAATGTGTTTGTGGCTCTTTGCCCACAGGAATGAATGGGAGAGAGAACAAACTTCAGCAGTTTCTATGCACCTCCAGGTGGAAAGTCACAAACTTCACCAATGCTTTATCTTAGGAGACTGAATTATTTGCCTCTCTTTTCAGAGCCCTGAACTGTGAAGTACTTTATTTACAAAAGTGACATTTTAGCCAGAGTTCTGTGTTGCGCTCTATACAGGAACAGGTATTGGAGTGCCTTGCTTCCCAAAGAAGCTGGAGCTTAGCTGGCTCTTCTGCATTAAGAACTCACACTTAGAAACACAAATCATGCAGTAGGAACAAGCACCTCTCCTCAGGGTACCGGAATTTAGAAACGGGTTTGTGGCTCTTTGCCCATAGGAATGAAAGTCAGAGAGAGAACAAACTTCTGCAGTTTCTATGCTCCTCCAAGTGGAAAGTCATAAATTTCACGGATGCTTTCTCTTCGGAGACTGACAGATCTGCCACTCTTTTCACGGCGCGGAAATCTGAAGTTCTTCAGTTACAAAAGCGACGTTTTTGCCAGAGTTCTCTGTTTCACTGTATACAGGAACAGGCATTGGAGTGCCCTGCTTACCAAAGAAGCTGGAAATTAGCTGGTTCTTCTGCATTAAGAACTCAAACTTTGAAAAACAAATCATGGAGTAGAAACAAGCAGCTCTCCTAAGGGCACTGGCATCTAGAAACGTGTTTGCGGCTCTTTGCCCATAGGAAGTAGTGGGAGAGAGAACAATCTTCTGGAGTATCTATGAACCTCCAGGTGGAAAGTCACAAACTTCACAGATGATTTCTCTTAGGAGAGTGAATGATTTGCCACTCTTTTCACAGAGCGGAACTGTGAAGTACTTTAGTTACAAAAGTGACGTTTTAGCCAGAGTTCTGTTTTGCGCTCTATACAGGAATAGGTATTGGAGTGCCCTGCTTCCCAAAGAAGCCTGAGCTTAGCTGGCTCTTCTGCATTAAGAACTCACACTTAGAAACACAAATCCTGCAGTAGAAAGAAGCAGCTCTCCTCAGGGCAC
>NW_004526851.1:1490-4442 GCF_000260255.1 Octodon degus
TGTGTGGCCAGCCCAGCCCACCAGGGGGTGGGGCTGGCTGGCATGTGGTGCTGGGGGATTGAACCGCGGTCCCTGTGCTTTGCTGAGCTTGTTCTAAGTAGGTGCTTTAGACCACTGAGCCATCTCATCAGCCCCAAGACAGCCTCTTTATTGTAAAACATAAGCTAGGACAGAAATCTGTATATGTGAGTTCAAGCCCCAGTTCTGCCAAAAAAAAAGAAAGAAAAAAAAAAGGAAAGAACCAAAATATATATCTGATTAATGGAGAAATTAAAAGAGCCATAAAAACATTATTATTATTATTATTATTATTATTATTTTGTCTTTTTGAAACAGCAGTTTAGACTGGCCTTGAACTGACTTTGTAACTCAGCTGGCCTCAAGCTCACATCAATCCTCCTCCTGCCTCAGCCTCCTTTGAGTGCTGGGGTTACAGGTCTGCACCATGACATTCAGCTTGCAATGATTAAGTCTTATGACTAAGAGGGATCCTCTAGCCACATGTTTTTTTCACTTAAAACACACCCAAATATCATTTAGTATAAAACATGCTTCAATAACCTAAGAAGGACTCAATTAAAGTAGAAGTATTTTTCAGGCTTACCATGAAACCTAATCCAAGAACTAAACTGAAATGAACTCTGACTCTCAAGACCTGGAAACTTTTTTCACTTTTTATTTTATTTTATTTTTTGTATTTTAGGGAAGGGTCTGCAGGGTGTTCAGGGTCTCACTACTAGATCGGACTCATAGTGATCCGCCTGTTTACGGCCTCCCAAGAGCTGGGATTACAGGTGCACCACCACGCCCACTCTCAATTTCAGTCTCAGCAAGCCCCGGGGGCAGGGCCCGCAGAGGATGGAACCCCAGCCTCAGCACTCTGCCTAAGCAGGCGCATTGGTAGGCTGAGCTATCAGGCCAGCCCTGTATGTTGTGTTTTGAATGCTACCTCTTTCAATTAGACTACAAATGCAGGGCGGGCATGGGTCTTAACTGTTTTCATACTCTGTGTTTTGTTTTCCTAGGGCCTAGTTTAGTGACTGCCATATTGTAGGTATTCAATAAATACAATAAATATTTAATTATGGAATTCTTTGTCTCTCTTTCCATTGCTGGGGATTGGATTTAAGGCCTAGTGCAGCTAGGAAAGTCTACCTCTGAACCACATCCCCAGCTGGAATTATTCCAAAACAGGGAATGTAGTAGTTGTAACATTAGAAAAGGTACTTAAGGGCAGGAACTCTCCTCTTCTTCTTTTTCTTTTTCTTCTTCTTCTTCTTCTTCTTCTTCTTCTTCTTCTTCTTCTTCTTCTTCTTCTTCTTCTTCTTCCTCTTCTTCTTTTTTTAATATTTATTTTTTTATTGAGAAATAAAAATGAATGAGACAGGGGCCAGGGAGATGGCTCAGTGGAATAAGCGCTTCCCTGGCAAGCGCAATGGCCTGAGTTCAATCCCCAGTTCCGCCAAAAAAACAAAAAAAAAAAATGAATGAGACAGTTTCACCACTATTAATAGGACAGTTTTGATAGTCAATACACTGTACATTGTTATCTTCTTAGTGGTTATCCATAGTACAAGAAGCAGACAGGATATTCTGTCCAAACACTGTTAGTACACCTCTTTCTTCTCATTGAGTTAAACGAAAGTAGGTGTAAATTTATCCTAACTATTTTGTATATATAAATACAAAATGATCGGGGGCCAGGGAGCTGGCTCAGTGGAATAAGCACTTGCCTGGCAAGCGCAGTGGCCTGAGTTCAATCCCCGGTTCCGCAAAAAAAAAAAAAAAAGATCTTTCCTTTGTGTCCTTTCATTTTTTTATTTTTTTTCCTGTCAGAAGTGAATAATCTATTGGCATCTAAATACTATAGGTGTTTGAATTCAACTAAACAATCCAACACTGTCTAGCAGTCTATAACTTTTTTTTTTTTTTTTTTACATTTTATTTTCTTAGCTCCTGCAAGCAGGCACAGGGCCCTGGGGTTCAATCCCTGGGCCTGCTGTGCTGGCCCCACTCCCGGGGTGCACTAAGATAATCACTGAGACTGGGCGTGGTGGTGCTTGCCTGATTCCATCTCCTGGGAGGCTGTAAACAGGCAGATCACTATGAGTCCAGTCTAGTAGTGAGACCCTGAACACCCTGTAGACCTGTCCCTAAAAAATAAAAAAATTATTTTCTTAAGGGCAGGAACTCCTGAGAAGTTGACACAGGAGTATTGCTGGGAGTTCAAGGGCACCCTGGGGTACACAGTGAGTTTAGAAGCAACCTGAACTACATAGTGAGACTCTGTCTCAAATAAATAAACAGTGGCCATTGAAATACCTCAGTGGACTAAAATGCCAGTTTAGACAAGCTTAGGCAAGCACAGAGACTGTGTTTCTATCCCTAATCCCTGGCACCACGTACAATACAGGGAACTTCCAAATGACACAGGGAGAAAAACTAATCTCCCAACCTAAAAGTTACCTGGGATGAGTTCATGTTCTCTAAAACTGAAGAATGAATTTTAGGAACAAACGGAGGTTATGAATAGAATGTATTTATTGGGGGGAAAGAAAGCTCCTGTCTGAGAGTGGGACAGGAGGGGGGTCCCCAAGCAGATTGTCCCCAGAAAGCTGTCTCTTCCAGGAACTTTCATAGAGGAAAACCATGTGGTGAGGCAGGTCTAAGGTGGTGGAGAAGACATGGGAACTCACTTAGGTGGGCATGAGGTGGGACAAAACTATGGTCAACCAATGAGATTACAAGCAGTATTGCTCAGGTAAAATGGATTAAATACAGAACCATATGAGGAAGAAAGTCACACAGCAAGCAGGCATGAATATGGGACAGGGTCTCTTCCTGTTCTGTTGGGGGTTGGGCTAGTGACTCATTTGGGCTCTTTCAAGGTGATTGATACCTATGTAGAATATCAATCCCTGATGCCCATCCCTAGGGAAGTATGTAGCTGTG
>NW_004526851.1:5247-5928 GCF_000260255.1 Octodon degus
TCTCTGTTTTGAGGTCTGATCCATGTGGGAGTGTCTGTCTCTTCCAAGTTGCAAAGTCACCTTGTCTTCCATCTTGTCTCCTTGAGGGCCTGGCCCTGCCTGACTGCCTATAATATTTCTATCTGATTTAGCTGCCTACAATACCACATCAGGCCTGCCCCAGGGTGGGCTGAGTTGGCCACAGAGTCCAGGAGTGGTGGCACATGCCTGTAATCCCAGCACTGGAGAGGCTGAAAACAGGATGACAACCACAAGTCCAAGCTGCATAGTGAGACCCTGTAACAACCAAATACAGTAGAAGTAATAATAAAAATAAACAAACTCAGGAATTTGGGCAGGAAACAAACAAGCAAAAAATTATTTTTATTTTTATTTTTCTTGGTGGAACTGGGGATTGAACTCAGTCCCTTGCACTTGCCAGGCAAACGCTTATTCTACTGAGCTAATTCCCCGGCCCCTAAAAAATTATTTTTTATATAATTTTTGTGTGTGTGTCTTTTTGAGGCAGAGTTTCACTATGCAGTTCAAGCTGGCCTTGAATTTGCTTTGTACCCCAGGCTAGATTCAAATGCAGTGATCCTCCTGCCTCAGCCTTGTGAGTGCTGGCATTACAGGCATGTGCCACCACGCCTCGCTAGTGTGTATAACTTATATAATTGTGCGTGTGTGTGTGTGTGTGTG
>NW_004526852.1:0-2337 GCF_000260255.1 Octodon degus
ATATGGCTTTTCTCCTGTGTGTGTTCTCTTATGTATTTTAAGTGTTTTACTACAAATGAATGATTTTTGACACATATTGCATTCATATGGCTTTTCTCCTGTGTGTGTTCTCTTATGTATTTTAAGTGTTTTATTACAAGCAAATGATTTTTGACACATATTGCATTCATATGGCTTCTCTCCTGTGTGTGTTCTCTCATGCCTTCTAAGATCACTTTGCTTAGTGAAGGCTTTCCCACATACAACACACTCATGTGGATTCTCTCCTGTGTGGAGTCTCACATGATTTTTCAGACTACTTAAATACTTGTACATTTTTCCACATTGATGACATTTGTAAAGTGCTTCAGTGCTAAGTTTGTTCTGATCCCGATAAAATTTAGAAGACTGATTGAAGTTTGTTCCCCACACACAGAATTCATTTCCAGATTCAGTCACTTTGTGTCTTCTGAATTCAGACTGATCTTTGAAGACTTGCCTACACAGGTTGCCTTTCATATCTCTCTCTTCACTCTGTATATTTTCCTGCAGTTTGTATTTGAAATATTAGTTTGTTTTAAAACAAAAGCAATTCATACATAAGTTCAGAGCTTTTAGTAAAATATATTTTCTATGTCTTAACATTTATTTTCCAATTTGACTGTAAGTTATACTGCGTTTCCTGAATGATTAGTGGGTAAAATAGAGTTGATCACTGGGGTAAGTGGATGTTACGTGCCCCAGTGAAACATTCCTCAGTCTCTTCATGTTTGAATTCTTTTTATTTATTTATTTATTTATTTATTTATTTATTTTTAATTTTTCAACAAATAATACACTGCATATATTCTTCTTAGTGGTTAATTGCTGTACAAGATGCGGACTTGTGATCCTATTTACAAACACCATTAGAACAAATCATGTTTGAATTCTTAAGAAGTAGAATTCCCACTTTCACTGTAAGCATACAATGTTAATATAGAATGTGATTTAAGAAACTTTGAGGTCAAAGTAATCAGTTAAACCTCTTATTACTTTCAATTCAATGGTGTATGTCTGTATGAATGATCTATTGTGGGAAGTAAGTTATATATTATATACTTGTATGTCTTCATATATTTTGTCATCTAAATATTAATTCTATATTAATCAGAGAGTTCAAGAGATAAATGATTTGATTTTACTTATATAAGCAAGCATGCCATTTATGGGAAGGAAAAATAGTTTTATCTATATTATCTCAAGTAATCCATGAACAGATTAATATAGGTGATGTAATTGTTTCAGAATTTAGGTAAAACTACATTTCTTGTTATGATCACAGAAAATGGTTCAGAACTTATTTTACATTCTATATAATCTCGAGTTATCTAGAGAACATGATTTAGAGATGACTTTTTATTCTCTTATTGAAAGCTACCATATATAAATGCCCACTCTACTCATTGAAAGTGCTTTCATATCTGTGATAGCATTCATCTATATGAAACTTACCCTGGGCTTAATGCGTTTCTTCTTTTTTGTATGTTCAGTGGTCATCTGTCCCTCTTCATCATGGCTGCTCTTTTTTTCTGTAATAATTAAAAAAACAAAGAAGGATCATGATACTTTAAAATGGAAATGACCGACTCCATGAAGTGCCAGGTATCTGCTCCTCTGCAGTGGGCAAGATGTCCACGTAATATGAGGATTCCATGAGGACATCAGTCATGGGATGTGTACAAATATATAGAGCAGGACTGATGGAGTTCTGAGTTCTCAGTAGTTTCAGCCATATGTCATGACGGAAATGAAAAACTGCCTGGAACCTAGTGATAAGGGGACGCAAAATGTCTCAGACTTTGGGACCCTGTGAGGGCTGATCTCTATCTAAGGCTGTATCTAGTATTTATAGTTTTAATCATCTAGGACATTTCCAAAGAAATAGCTCATGTCTAATACACAATAATACCAAAGGAAGGATTATTCCATTAAATAATAATTATCAGAGCTGCATTTAACTGTGAGATATGAAATGAAACAATAACAGAAAAAGAAACATGTCAAAATATTGAAAATATTATTATGTTTTTCTGGTATATGTTTGTAATACAGAAAGATTATTTTAATCTTAGTGGGAGATAAATGCATGAAATAATTTTTTAAATATTCCTTTTCTTTCCAGTTCTCTCACCCATCTTTTTTTTTTAAATTTTATTTATTGGGGGCTGGAGAGATGGCTCAGTGGTCTAAAGCACCTATTTGGAACAAGCTTGGAAAAGCACAGGGACCACGGTTCGATACCACAGCACCACATGCCAGCCAGCCGCGCCCCCTGGTGGGCTGAGCTGGCCACACACACACACACACACACACACA
>NW_004526852.1:2591-4027 GCF_000260255.1 Octodon degus
CCTCTCACCCATCTTTAAATAACTTTCCCCACTTTTTTCTTTATAGTTCATCTTAGCATTTCTCAAACTTACTTTTGTTATTTTTTATAGAACACAAACTAGTAAGACAAAAGCAGCGCTAGAAATTATAGAAAATTTCGCTATACGAAATAATAGGAATTCTACAATTGTTGCTTTATTGCATGATGATATCTTCAAATTAGGTGCTTCAGTTAACCGATATAAGGATGTAAAATTGGTTTAAAAAAACCAACTGAAAAGCAATAAAAATTAATAAGCATAAAGAATTAAGCATTGGCTGCTCATTTCAAAATATCAGCAAAAATTGGCATTACAATTATCGAAATTATCCTGCATACGCATACATACACATGCACACACAAAAAATATAATATATATTTCCCTTCACTTCTGGTTTTCCACAGCCCAGGTTTCCTTCCCATTGAAGCAATTCTTTCCCTCATGGAGTATATATTGCACTTTTCAGAATTTCTTTTTTCAGCTTCTCACAGTAGTGACAAAAATATGATGGTTCAAAACTATTTTTGACATATACTATTGTGGGAGTTTAGAGCCGTATTTTCCATATTGTGAATATTTACCTCCATTTTATCTTCCTCTCAGTTTCCTGGCCTGCTTCACATTTATGAGACATCTATGCCATGTATTTTCTTCTCTATATTTTAAGTTTTCTATTTTTTTCTTAGTTTCCCTTACTCAAATGAGGGATAGCGTACAGCATTTAAGTTTGGTTTCTGATTCAATTCCACCAACACTATATTTCTCAGGTGCTTCTATTTTCTTTCATGTTTATCAGTCTTTAAAGAGAAGAAGTATCACATTCTTTACCAACACCACATTTTCCAGATACTTGCAATTGCTGATGGAAATACAGGATGATTCATGGATTTATTTATTATGAATTGTGCTGCTATGAACATTGGGGTGATTTTATGGCCAAGATATTATGGAGGGGAAAAGTTTGGAAAATACTAAGAATGGGAAAACTGCCACACATGGAATTTCTGTAAGTAGTTCCTGGGAACTATCTACAGTGAGCTCAGGATTGGCTCTAGAAGTTTCCATTCCAGCCACAACTTAGCAGGGTGCCTTGTTCATCAGACACGTTGTCAGGTGTTATTTTTCTTTATAGAAAATCCCCCAAAATGGGTAGAAACAATATTACCAACAATATAGAAACTCACTGAACAAAAGGACATAAACTCGGCAATAGCTGTTATACTGCACATTGTCTTCAAGTTAGTTGCTCAGCTTCTCAGGTTGTACCTCTCTTCTTGTACATGCCATTGTGTGAGGGCAAGAAAGCTTCATGCTGTTTTCCTCTGCACTTCTCTCAAGGCCAGAGACGCTTAGAATGTTTTCATGTCGGTTGGTATTCGCAATTGTTTTTATCAATATTGTTCATCTCACTTGCT
>NW_004526852.1:4481-5302 GCF_000260255.1 Octodon degus
TACTGCTGCTAGAGCTGGGAGCGTACAGACAGGACTCGCCCAAAAGGGTCCAGGATAATGCAGCGATGCACGCACGCGTCTGCAGGAGCCCTGCTTGGTGCGAGGGACTTCATCGCGCATCCATTCTGAGGGGGACAGAGCGGAGGAGACACACTGTGCTTCGCTCCCTGTCCTTCGCCGCATGCCGTGTCACACAGCCACTCGCTGTCACACACCTGTGCTTACTGTACTTCCGTCAATGTCCTTGCACTGATACTGTTGTGTCTCTGTGCAGAGACCGCAGGACTGGCACCCGCAGGCCTGTTACTGTGCACTTCATAGCTGAGCTTTTGTGAATGTGGGTCGCTCTTTGATATGGGTTCTTATGAATGCACGTGTTGCTCTGATTTGATATTCATTAATTTTGGTGCTTCTTGTGTCACTGCTTAGCGAACAGACGTATAAAAATGAAAACACACATGTGAATTTCCAGCAAGACCGGGGATTGATTCTTATTTCTACATTTTATGTTGCTATAATTCTATGTGTCCTCTATATAGTCTAGCGCGTTATCTGAAAATTGAAATTAGAATTCATCCTTTCCTACATATACCATTTTAAATTCTATCCCTTACCTGATTCCTTTAGCCGCTCTTGTGAAGACTAAGTTTGACAGCACTGGTGACCACGTGCATCCTTTCTCTTCTCATCCCTCTAGAGTGAATGCTTTCTGGCTCCCCCCTTAAAACATTCTGACCAGTGTTAAGTCATAAACTAACAGCTAGTAACAAATTCAGGTATGATTCTTCTGTACCTGTGCTGCTCAGGAATTCTTCAATCAA
>NW_004526853.1:0-1480 GCF_000260255.1 Octodon degus
ATTTGTTATAATATTTTTTTCAGTTTTGCCTCTGGCTCAACTGAGATATTACCACCAGCCCTGATAGTAGCCAAGAAGCTCTAGTGTTGGCAGATAATATGAGACAAGAAAGCATTCTGTCATGGTGATCTTCCTGGGCTCCCATTGTATACGACACTTCTTTATGCTCAGAGAATAGCCACTCACTCACTCTTTCTGCTGCCATGGAAGAGCTCTATCCTTGCCTTAGCAAATCACACAAATGCATCCCACAACCCAAGTGTTGAGGTTGAGTGACAGAATTGAAATCAGAAGCAAAGTGCCCCCCCCCCAAATAGCAACTTCGTGACTCTGAGTCATCCAGAATCACATTACCTACTCTCTGCTTCATAACCCTGGTTTGGGCACAAGCAACAGGAGCACAGATAAACCAATGCTAATGGCATAGTGGATATCTCTATAAAACAATTCTGTTTCCATGATGTGTTTATCAGGGATAAACAGGACTTTCATTGACATGTCATCAGCCTGTGTTTCCAGGGCTGGTAAAGCAGTCAAGGGATCTGCTTGAGCAAAAGACTCATTCATTTTGTCTGCTCTCTCCAACAGCGTGCAGTGTAGGTAGAATGAATAAACAAAATAGGCCTCATAATCAGAGTCAGTGGAAAAGTGGGATATTTGACAGCAAGCAATGGCCCGTTCAAATAAATTATCATATATGATCACAACATGTTTGGCATTATCTCTGAAATATTCTCTCATAGCACAGTCAGAGGAGTCAAGTATTGAAGTGGGAGTACAATCAGAAACATGCACAAGTATCATGGTGTCTTCCTAGTGTAAGAAACTGAATGGGTAAATAAGATCTGAGAGGTACAGTGAATATTGTGAAAGGGAAATAAACCACTCTAAAAGGAAGAACAACTAGGAGAGGGAAAAGAAGAAAACAAGGAAGGGAAAAATATATATGTACACACATATACACATACAAAATAGCTAAGATAATTGTACTACTGATTTCTGTTAGTTCATAGAAAGGAACAGTTAGTGTTTCTATTATTTGTTCTATTTTGCATGCCTATTTCTGGCAATCTGAGCAACCACTTTTAAGGTAACAATATGCAGTACAATCATTGTTAATTTCATATCATCTTGTTTTGAAATTTTGCATTATTTTTATTGTTTTGAGCTTTTTTTTTTTCTTAAAAAACAGAAGTAGCAGGGGTGGGAGAGCTTCTGGCTACACTGTGCCAGGGGGACCTATGGGACCAAGCCCAGGCACAGAGTGGGTGAGACCCTCTTCCACCCCCTGGGAACCCCTCCTACACCACTACACAGCACCCACCCACACTGCCCACCAAGCAAGAATTTCTGCAGCATTCTGGGGACCGTGAGATCCAGCCCTAGCCCAGGCCTTGTGAGTATGTGGGAGAGCTTGCTCTCCCCCTTACTCCACCTTCTCCCCTCCAGACTCAGCTCATGCCTGACATACAGGCATGGG
>NW_004526853.1:2745-5297 GCF_000260255.1 Octodon degus
TTTTTTGCAGAACCGGGGATTGAACTCAGGCCCTTGCGCTTGTCAGGGAAGTGCTAATTCCACTGAGCCATCTCCCCGGCCCCACCTCAACCCAATTAAAAACACACCGAGATACATAATAGTCAAGATCCCAGAAACACAGCTCAAGAATAATATACTGAAAGCTGCTAGGGAAAAGACACAGATCATATTCAAAGGAAAACCCATCCGAATTATGGCTGACTTCTCTTCACAAACCATGAAGGCAGGAAGAGCATGGAGCAGAGTACTTCAAGTCCTGTATGAAAACAAATTCCAGCCAAGAGTACTATACTATACCATGCAAAACTCTCTTTCAAGTTTCATGGAGAATTGAAATAATTCCATAACAAAGAACAATTAAATAATTTCATGATGGCAAAGCCAACCCTACACAGGCTACTGAAAGATGTTCTAGAGAGGGACCAAAATGATCAGAATTCCACAAAAGAGATTAGAAGCAACCAACTAAATAGGGCAAGCAATTAAACACAGGAGAAAAAGGAATAAACAACAGGTAAATAACATGTCAATCATAAGTCAATACATCTCAATTATGGCCATCAATGTAAATGGACTCAATTCACCAATTAAGAGAAATAGACTGACACCATGGATTAGGAAACATAATCCAACAATATGCTGTATACAGAAACACATTTAACTCATAAAAACATTCATAGGCTGAAAGTCAAAGGATGGAACACAATAATACATGGCCCAACACCTCAGAAAAAAGCAGGGGTAGCAACCCTATTCTCAGACAGTTTCAACTTCAAACCAGGAATGATCAAGCAAAATAAAGAAGTCCACTATATACTGGTTAGGGGAAAAATTCAAGAGGAAGAGGCAACAATCATAAATATGCATGCACCAAACATGGGAAAACCGAACTATACAAGACAAATCTTGATGGACATGAAAAATCTAATATCCAATACCACAATCTTAACAGGAGACCTAAACACCCTCTTATCCCCAAAAAGATAGGCCAACCAGACAAAAAATTAGCAAAGAAATAACAGAACTGAACCAGAGCTTGAAACAAATGGACTTGGTGGACATATACAGAGTGTTCCACCCAAACACAACTGAATACACATTTTTCTCAGCTGCACATGGGTCATTTTCTAAAATAGACCACATACGGGCCCATAGGTCATGCTTAATTATATGCAAGAAAACAGAAATTATGCCATGCATTTTATTTGACCACAGTGCAATGAAACTGGAAATAAATGACAAAAGAAACCAGAAAAAACACCTAAATATATGCAAATTAAATGCCACTCTACTCAACAACCAATGGATCACAGATGAAATTAAACACAAAATTCAACAATATCTACAATTCAATGAAAATTCAAGCACAACTTATCGGAAATTATAGGATTCGATGAATGCAGTTCTCAGAGGGAAATCCATAGCTGTAAACTCATATATTAGGAAAACAGAACGGAACAAAAAATACCCTAATGCTGCAACTTCAACAACTAGAAAAGGAAAAGCAAACCAAACCCAGAGCCCACAGCTGTGAAAAAATCATAAAGACTAGAGCAGAAATTAATCCAATTGAGATGAAGAAAACAGTTCAAAGAATTAACAAAACAGAAAGCTGATTCTTTGAAAGATTAAATAAAATCGGTAAGCCCCTAGCCAACCTCATCAAAAAGAGGAAAGAAAAAATTCAAATAAAAGCAAGAAGGAATGAAAAGTGTGTAATTATCACAGACCCAGTGGAAATTCAGAAGATTATCAAGAGCTACTTTGAGAATCTTTACTCTCACAGAATAGAAGACAGAGAAGGCATGTACAGATTCCTAGAAAGGTAAAAATTGCCAAAAGTGAATCAAGAAGATATAACCACTCTCAATAGCACAACAACAGCCAATGAAATATGAAATGTAATTAAAAAACCTACTAAGAAAGAAAAGTCCAGGTCTGGCTGGATTCACAGCTGAATTCTACAAGAAATTTACAGAAGATATACTCCCTGCACTCCTCAAACTCTTCAGTGAAATTGAAAATGAAGCAATCGGCACAAAATTCTTCCTGGAGGCAAATATACTGAAACCAAAACGAGGGAAAGATACAACTAAAAAGAGAACTACAGGCCAACCTCGCTCATGAACATAGATGCAAAAATCCTCAATAAAATCCTACCGAATAGAATACAGTAAATCATCAAGAGGATCATACACCATATCCAGGTAGGATTCATTTCAGAACTGCAAGGATGGTTCAATATTCAAAAATCTATAAATGTAATACACTATATCAATAGAGTCAAATCTAAAATCCAAATGATCATCTCAACTGATGCAGAAAAGGCTTTTGACAAAGTCCAACACTCATTCATGTTCAAAGTCCTATAGAATATTGGAATAGATAGCCTCTACTTCAAACTGATAAAAGCCATCTATGAAAACCCAATGGCTAACATAATTACAAATGGGGAAAAACAGAAATCTTCCATTCTCAGATCTGATACAAGACAAGGATGTCCTCTATCACCAGTCCTATTCGATATAGTT
>NW_004526854.1:0-480 GCF_000260255.1 Octodon degus
CAGGCACACAGAACAACAGAAAACTTCAAATCAACAGCATTTTCCTAGATTCACAGATGATGAGTGATGTGCTGACCTCTGTTCAGGATAAGGTGCTCATAGTCCACATTCCAGACCAGGCAAATTTTCATAATGAACCGTGTGGGAGAGCAACTGCAGACTAAGATCATATTCTCACAAAAGATGCCACAGCAACTCTTCTACGTGGCACTAGGTGGATAGTTAACTCAGTTGCTAGCCTTTCATCTTCTCACAAGCTAGTGTGTTGCTAAATGAAACCATATTCTTTTTCTACCAAAAATGTCTGTCATGTTACTGGCACTCTTTGATGCCAACAAAATCAAAACAGTCATAGTTACATTTTTTGTATGAGTACCTGTAAAATTCAAAAAGAAAGTTACTCTCAAGAATCCATACCAGGGCTGGTGAGAAGTCTCAGTGGTCTAAACCACCTATTTAGAACAAGTGTAGCAAAGCACA
>NW_004526854.1:2820-3975 GCF_000260255.1 Octodon degus
ACGGGTAAATCTAGGAAACATCTCAAATGACCATCCGCCGAGGAATGCATATGAAATATATGGTTTTTTTACAGAATGCAGCATTACTCAGCTATAAAAAAGATAAATTGGAGGTTTTTGTAGATAAATGGAATCAGCTACAAACTATATTGGTAAATGAAATAAATCAGATCCAAAAATACAAACATTTCTTTTTCTCATTCTCCCAGTGTTGAACTGCATTATCCCTTACAACACGAAAGCAGTTGTTATCAAAGTTTTAAAATCCGTTTTCTAATGTAGAAATAAAAGAGCATCTCAATTTGGCTCCAAGATGGAATTAAGTGCCACAGAAAAATCAATAATGTACGTAGGCTTGGAAACTGACCCAATTGTTAAAACAGTTTCTCCTTTGAATCTGTGTGTTCTCTAACTGAACACAGCCACAGTTAGCCACAAGATGGACTTTCTAAAGAATGTTAGCTGCTTTAAAATATTTAGGGCTTGAATGAGGATCCAACAGTGCATTCAGGGCAGGGCTTCCTACTCGGAAACCTGGAATGTGCTGGCAATAAGCACAGAAGCCTCTGCTTAGAGCTTTATTGGATAAGTAGGAGGAGGGACAGAATGTGCTCATCTAAAGGTACATTTCATTCATCTGAAAGCTACAATCAATTCTTCAGGTACACATTGAAGACAAGTGTAAGACATTGCCTATTTGACTACATATGTGTGAAGGGATATGAAATTTTACATTATTTTGTAGCCTTGAAACGACCTTATTTACTTTTCAGAGCTAAAATCTATTCGCAACATGTTAAGCATGAGAAAAGTTGCTGTATAGTGATGTTGAAAACCAACTACTTTTCTACTGACCTAAATGATCACATCTTTTCCTTTTTCTTTCTGAATGTAGCTTTGGAAACAAACCCTTCTGTCCATATAAAGGAAACGCCAATCTTCCTGAGAAAATATCAATCTTACGGTAAGTCTGACGTTTCTAATGAAGGGTAGATCTGAAATCTGTTCCTATGTTATGTGATATACTCTACAAATCATAAGAAATTATAGACTGCTTTCAAATTCACAACTTGACTTATATTCATTTTCCATTTAAAACCTGATTATATACTTTCTTTAAATGTCACTGTATAATTGAGAGCTTATGGACTCTGC
>NW_004526854.1:4607-5244 GCF_000260255.1 Octodon degus
AAGCGCTTACTCCACTGAGCCATCTCCCTGGCCCCTCAGAGCATATTTTAAAGAGAAATGATATTGCTTAAGTAACACTTAAATATTCATGTCAAGAAACTTCAAAGTCATAGATAAATAGATAGATAGAGATAGCTCTAGAAAGAGATGGGCAAGCCATGGAGAAACATATTAAATCCTCATACTGACCACACTGCAACAGTGTGAGCCTATCTCACAGGAGATTAAGGATTTATGCATTTTCGCAGAAATTTAAAGCTAGTCAAAACTGATTGATCTTAATAAAAAATGTGGAAACTCATTTCTCTGATATTTCCTCGAATGTCAGGCAATGTGTGCAATACTAGAAAACTATTGACTCATGTTTACATAAGGGTTAGAATCAGACATCTATGGATATATCTACAAACATAACTGTTTTTCTCCGTGTGTCATTAAATTATTTTTGTTTTGTTTTGTTTTCTTTTTTTTTTCCTGGTCTCAGGCCCATGTGCTTGCCAGGGAAATGCTTACTCCACTGAACCACTTCCCCGAACACATTCTTTATTTTCTTTTAATAAAAATATCACATTTGCTAATTTATTATAAGAGGAAAAAATTTCAGGAATGGAGGCTCTAAAATAATTGGAGTAATGTA
>NW_004526855.1:0-521 GCF_000260255.1 Octodon degus
AACAGGAAGCTCTCCACACACTCACCGGACCTGGGCTAGGACTGGGTCTGGGGGTTCCCGGAAGTCGGCAGAAATTCCTACTCGGCGGGAGGGGTCTCTTTTTTCATTTCTAATCTGAGTTCCTCCATACCTTTCTGCAGTTCTTTCTCTATTTCAGAAGCTGTTGATTCATTGCTTTCAGCTGTGTGATTCCCAATTTGTTCTGTACTAGTGTCCTTTGCACTTGTTATAGGTGAGCTTGGAGTCTGAGATTTCATTTTGCTCCTTCTTGTCATTTTGTGTAGCCTTGTTTTCTGGCCTTTGTTGTAGAGCTTTGGTGCAGTTATAATCTTAGCACCTACTGAAATTCAGGAGCAGATCTACAAAGTTTGGATTTCTCCAGCTGTGCCTGGCTTGGCTGCTCTGCTCAGCTCCTTCCTGCTGCCGCCCTTTGGAGTGAACCTGTTGTGCCCCTCTGGCAAGATGTTATGCTCCTGGAGGCCGGGAAGATGGCTCAGAAGAATAAGCGCTTCCCTGGCAAG
>NW_004526855.1:3576-5770 GCF_000260255.1 Octodon degus
AGAGTTGAACCCTTTGTGTCTCTCTGGCAAGATGTTCTGCTCCTGAATCATCTGGGTGGGTCTTGCCTCTAGCCTCTTTGCAGGGAGTTCTCTAAATTTATTTATATGAGTTATTTCATTTAACATTATGGTGTCATGGTGCCTCCATTTTCCTATGTATTCTCCTTCAAGGCAAAGTAGTACTCCACTGGGTATAAATACTACATTTTCTTTACCTGTTTGTGGACATACAGGCTGCTTCCAAGGCTTAGTTGTTATGATCATGTTGCTAGATACATATATAAGCATGTATCAGTCTTAACACTTTCAGGAAAATACCTAGAAGGGGAAAATCTGGGTAGAGTTTCTGGGTTTAAGTTTTGAGGAATCTCCATAGCGACTTCCACAGTGATTGTTAATAGCTTGTGTTTCCACCAAGGTAGAAGGGTTTCCTTCTCCCTGCAGCCTCACATCATTTGCTATTATTTGATTTCTCAGTGACAGCCATTCTTCCTGGAGTAACATGGAATGTGACTGTTGTTTTCATTTGTCTTTTCATGTGTGCTTCTTATTCTAGGAAGTAGCTATTCATCTTAGTAGTGTATTTTTTTGATCAGGTCTTTTATTTGAGGGTATAATTCTCTGAGTCTTTAAATATTTTAGCTATTAGTCTTCTGCCTGGGGAATAGCTCACAGTTGTCTTTGATTCTCTGGCTTGTATTTGCATTGTTTGTTTCTTTTGCTGTGTGGAAGCCTTTAATATGGCAGAGTGGAAAGAAGTGGTTAATGCTTAATTTGTTTTGCCTCCTTTTTTCAATTCTTTTGACCGTTTCTCTTCTTAATTTATTATATATTTCTTTCTTTTGTTTTTCTCTCTTGCAACTTTACATGCATAGATCTGCTAATACGAACAAGCAGTTTGAAGACAACACTGTGCATTACAACAAATACTGTAAAATTCATGTTATTTTGTTAAGTGAAATTCTGTATCACTTGTAATTTTTCTGCTTTAATACTATTTTGTACTCTCTTGAAAAAAAAATAAAAGTTAAAAGAAATGGGTATAATCCTATTTCTCGATTCTTGGTGTTATCTCAAGGAATTTGGTGTTCTGTTCAGGAACTCAGCCTGTGCCTGACTTCAAAAGTTTTACCTACTTTATCTTCCAGCAGATTGTTCATTTTAACATTTAGAACTTTGATCTCATTTTTTAATTTATTTTGATGTATTTAGTGCAGGGTCTACAGGGTCTCACTACACAGCTTGGACTCATAGGGATCCTCCTGTTTTCAGTCTCCCAAGCTGAAAATTTTCTGGCTCCATATAAATTTTCTGGTTGTTTTCTCCAGTTCTGTAATGAATGCTGTTGCTGATTGATTGGGTTTGCATTATATCTGTGTATCAGTTTTGGAAGTCTGGCCATTTTGAATATATTGGTTCTGTCTGTCCAGGAACATGAGATATATTTCCTTTTTCTGATATATATTTCCTTTTTCTGATATCCTTTTCAATCTCTTTTTCCAGTGTACAATAGTTTTAACCATAGCGGTCTTCTACTTCCTTTGGTAGGTTAATTTCTAAGTTTTAAATTTACCTTAATGTTATAGAGAATGGTAGTGTTTTCCTAGCTTCTCTCCTGGTGAGTTTATTATTAGTACACAGGAATGCTACTGATTTTTCTGTGCTGCTTGGATCCTACCATATTGCTGAAGCTGATTATTGATTCTAAGTCTTTTGGTGGAATTTTCTGAATCTTTTATGTAGACGATCACATCATCAGAATAATAGTTTGAATTCTTCCTTTCTTATAAATATCCTTTCTATTTCCTTCTCTTCCCTGAATGCCCTGGCTAATGTTTCAATTGCTATGCTGAAAAGAGTGTGGTTGGGGTGATAGCTCAAGGCCAGGGAGATAGCTCAGTAGAATAAGCACCTGCCTGGCAAGTGCAGGGTCCTGAGTTCAATCCCTGGCACCACAAAAAGAAAAGAAAAGAGTGGTTATAGTGGACATCCACTTGTTCCTAACTCTAGAAGGAAAGTTTTCAGCTTTTCCTATTTTAATATGATGAAGGCAATAGATTTTCCATAAATGATTTTTATCAGATTGAGATGAGGTCTTTCTTTTTTTTTTTCAAAGTTTTATTGATAAACAGATAGCAATGAGACAGTTTCAAATCAAATCGGAAGTACAGTTTCAACAAATATTACACTGCAT
>NW_004526856.1:0-895 GCF_000260255.1 Octodon degus
ATACATAGCTGCTTTGAGAATCTTTACTCTCACAGAATAGAAGACACAGAAGAAATGGACAGATTCCTAGAAACGTACAAAATGCCACAACTGAATCGACAGGATACAAACACTCTCAACAGCCCAATAACAGCCAATAAAATACGAGATGTAATTAAAAACCTACCAGCAAAGAAAAGCCCAGGTCTGGATGGATTCACAGCTGAATTCTGCAAGACATTTAAAGAAGATGTAGTCCCTATACTCCTCAAAGTCTTCCATGAAATTGAACAGCAACCTTCCCAAAATCATTCCCGGAGGCAACTATTATACTGATACCAAAACCAGGGCAAGACGCAACTAAGAAAGAGAACTACAGGCCATTCTCCCTCATAAACATAGATGCCAAAATCCTCAACAAAATACTAGCATAGAGTATATAGCAAATCATCATGACGATCATACAACATGACCAGTAAGGATTCATCCCAGGGATGTAAGGATGGTTCAATATCAGAAAATCTATAAATGCAATACACTGTATCAATAGAGAGAACACTAAAAACCACATGATCATCTCCATTGATGCAGAAAAGGCTTTTGACAAAGTCCAACACTTATTCATGTTCAAAGTCCTACAGAAAATTGGAATAGATGGCCTCTACTTCAATCTGGTAAAAGCCATTAATTAAAACCCATCAGCTAACATAATCCTAAAGGGGAAAAACTGAGATCTTTTACTCTTAGATCTGGTACAAGAGAACAATGTCCTGTATCACTACTCCTATTCAATATAGTTCTGGAATCATTAGCTACAGCTATTAGACAAGAGGAAGAAATAAAAGGAGTAAGAATAGGCAAAGAAGAAGTTAAATTATCTTTATTTGCAGATGACATGATACTATACTTAGAAAAC
>NW_004526856.1:2238-3031 GCF_000260255.1 Octodon degus
TTTTGAAGATGACAGAGAAAACATGCATCCCACAGTCCCCTTAGAGGTGATGGTGTGTCAACCATGCACCCTGGACCTATCTCTGGCTCTAATGCAGTTTCTTATCTTTTGCTGCCCTCAGATTTTTCAGCTCTTCATATGGTTGTGCTCACACCTACTCCTGAGCATGCTCACATCAGCCCAGTCTAATAAAATTCTTTCAATAATGCCCATACCAGAGCAAACACCAGAGTTGATATTTCTATTCCTCCTAACTGGATGCAAAATTTGTTAGTACTGAGCATTTACTATCAAGTTGATTTCAAGATGATTTTTTTTATCTTTTAGAAATCTGATTTTAAGGCTGGCCAGATAGCTCAGTGGAGTATAGCACCTACTTACGCAGATGCAGGCTGGATTTGATTCCAGGTATGCATTGCCAGCCCTGTCACAGTGGCACGCTGAGAGGATGATTGAGACTGGCCATGGTGGTGCACCCCTGTGATCCCAGCGCTTAGGCTGCTAAAAACAGGAGAATCACTGGGAGTCCCATCTGTATAGTGAGAACCTATAGGTCCTATAGACCCTGAACTAAATACAAAAAAAAAAAATAGAAACATGTTTTTTACTACAGTCTTAAGTCAAGATAATTTCAGGACTAATTGAAGAATATCGGTTAACACTGTTTTCAGCCACCTTATGTGTTTGACTTTTGATGCTATAAGCTTGATAATTATAGTTTTCCTGAATGCAGATTTGGACATCGTGAATGTGAATTCTGGCTCTGGCTTTACCAGTTAAAACATGACAATTT
>NW_004526856.1:4101-5002 GCF_000260255.1 Octodon degus
GCTGAACATTCACCTGAATATTCTTTGTTGTTTTCAGTTTTGGAGACATTTCTGTTGCTTTACTGCACAAATGCATTGTGTCTCTACCAAAATAGAGATGTCTGCAGTCAATGAGGCCCTGAAAAGGCATCTGTGGGAGACCCGGGGAGATGCCTGGCTTTGATTAGAGAAAAGTGTGTGAAGAGAATGTTGAGGAATCCTACAGGAACACTTTCTGACACAGAGGATGTCTGTCTATCTTTATTTCCCTTTGCAATAGGCAGACCATCAAATCTGAATCTTGTTTTATGGCTGCTTAAGGATTGTTTAATAAAATCTGTATCAATATTAATATGTTCATTTCTGCCTTTTGTTTTCCTTCTGTTTCACCTAGGGATGCAATGTCCTTAAAGAATCAGAAATTACAGCAGGGAAGACATGCCTTTTTTCTCCTGTGTCAACATCCCAAGGGCCCCCTCACCTGGGATGACCCTGTTACCACCCAGGGTCACGTATTTCATGAGCTCCTGGCTGTGGGCTGCAGTCTGGCAGAGGACCTTGTGTGAATGCTCAGTGCAAGTGAGATGTCCACAGGACTTCATAGCCATGAGGAACTACAAGAACCCCAATTTGCAAGACAGTGCCTTCACAGAGGGAGTTTTCTTCTTCGAGTCCAACAGTGTCCTTCTTTACTGATGTGGTCTTTGGCTAAAGTTTGAGCATCTGTCAAGAGTGAAATTAGAGAAGGGGGCTTCAGAGGAGACAACTTGTTAGGGAAAAATACTTTTCTGACCAAGAAGGAAAGTTTCTCAGCCTGCAGTCTGCTTTGTTTACTTAACTGTGTGTGATTGTGAGGTTTGGTGTCATAATCTTTAAGAAATGGATCATATAGTCTCCATAGCTACCTCATTTGGGAATGGAA
>NW_004526857.1:0-5200 GCF_000260255.1 Octodon degus
AAAGACCTAAAGGCCAAACAAATGCTAAAAGAGTAGCACCTGTGATTGATATTCTAAATAGGTATCAATCACCTAAAAAGACCTAAGTGAGTCACCAGCCCAGCCCCCATTTGGCCCTGGGTGTAATCAACTTTCCCTGAGCAAGGCTGTTTGCAATCCCATTAGTTGACCATAGTTTTGTCCCACCCCACATCCACCTAAGTGAGACCTCTTCCTCCCGCATGTCCAGCGCGGCCCCTCCTCCCGCCCCAAAGCCATTGCCTTGGGCGGCCTAGGACAGCACCGCTGCCTCTTACTCTGAGCCGCATAAGCGGCCGATCTGGGCTTTCTCCGCTTCCTCTCTACCATAACCCCGCATGGTTTTGCTCTATAAAAATAAACTGAAAAAGACATCTTCCTGGGCAACCCACTCGGGTCCCCCTTCTGTCCTCTCTGAAACAGAAGCTTTCCTTCCCAATAAAATATTCTACTCTCAAACTGTTTGTTCCTAAAATCCACTCCTTGGTTCTAGAGAACACGAACTCCTACTTAGATCAGGTTGGGAGTTTTACTTTCCTGTATCACTGGGACCTTTTTAGGTCCAAAAGTCTCATAATAATCCTTAAGGACATCACCAACCCTTTTCTATCACCTCTGATCAATAATTCCTTCAATAAGGAACCATGGGCAAACTTATTTAATATATTCAAAATATTGACACAAATCCTTAACTTTAACCTTTACTCCTCGCGCCTTTAATGCTTTACTCAAACTTTCTACAAATATCTCATTCACTTAATGCCTGTCCCTTGTCAAGGGAAAGGGGAAGGGGGTGCTGTCCGCTTACCGAGGTTCAGACGTCGCAGCAGGCAACTACAGCGCAGACCTCTTTTATTCTCTTTTGCCTCTTTTACTCTCTTGCTGGCTCTCTATTTTCTGGCTTTCTCTTGCGCGCGCTCTCTCGGATGGTTCCATCACTGAATCCTCCGTACCAGATGCCCCACTCGCTGGGCGCCACTTGTCCCGAACCAGCGGGTCAGTCAACGAAGGTCACCTGGGGGAGGAGTGGGGAATTGAAGAGGGGACAAAGGACAGGAGACGCGAGAAATGGAGGCAAGACAAAGATTCTGATCAAGCCTCCACTTGTACCTCTTTGGAGGCCACCACCAGGCCTTTTATTATTTAAATGGAATGTCAAAATCAAGCGACTGTTTAAGCCTCACTGCTTTTAGATTGTACTCCAAACCTCTGTATTTGCTTGCAGAACCGGGGATTGAACTCAGGCCCTTGTGCTTACCAGGCAAGTGCTTATTCTATTGAGCCATCTCCCCAGCCCCATATATTTGTTTGTAAAATATCAAAGCTTTTTAAAATACCAATTTTAATTTAGGACTGTACAATAAGCAATCAACCTTTTTTAGGAATTAAAAGAACTTTAAGTAGCCTTTTAAAATATCCTTATAATGGTGGGGACGGGTGGCACAAAAAAAACCCCAACCTTATAATTTCAAATCTTAGGAAATATGATATTTTTCCTGGCTTTTAAAATTCATTTTAATGAAAAAATAAAATAGCAATGAAGCAGTTTCAGGGGCCAGGGAGATAGCTTAGTAGAATAAATGCTTGCCTGGCAAGCACAAGGGCCTGAGTTTAATCCCCAGTTCTGCCACACAAAAAAAGAAAGAAACAGTTTCAAAATAGGTTAATAGGACAGTTAGAATAATTAATGCATTACATATTGTATTTGTAGTGGTTATTCAGAGGACAAGATGCAGACATGATATCTTGTCTAAACAATATTAGTACAAACCTTTCTTCTCATTGAACTAATAAGAGAAAGTAGCTGTACATCTATTTTGTATATACATTTTTTCACTACAATTGTCCTTTATATCCCTTGTTTTGTTTTGTTTTGTTTTGTTTTGTTTTGTTTTGTTTTGTCAGAGATGGGTGTTTTGTTGCTGATAGAGAAGCTGTAGTAGGAGAAGTCTTTTCATACTTGATGCCAGTTCAAATATTGTAGGTACTTGAATTCAGCAAAATAACCCATATAGTCCCAATAGTCCATAATAGCAGTGGGTTTTCAGCATAACTGGTAATTGTCAGAAGTTTTTTTTTTGTGTGTGTGTGGAACCGGGGATTGAACTCAGGCCCTTTCGCTTGCCAGGCAAGCACTTATTCTACTGAGCTATCTCGCTGGTCCCTATCAGAAGTTGTTGACTTGAGCCTTTTACAGCTCAGAATATTAATATGGCATTACTTTTTATACCTCATGGTTATACTTTTCTGCTGAATGATTAAGACCAAGTTAAAGCAAGACCTATATAACTGAAAATGTATTTTGTATCTGACAAGGTCAGTCATATCCTCTCAGAATTTACCCTGAAACTATGTAGAGCAGCTTGTAGATATTTTGTCAGTGTCAGCCATCTGGATGAGTCATGGCCATTGCTTGACCATTTGTTTTCTGTGAGAGCCTGAGAGAATGTTTTCTCTCTAGGCTCTTCTTAGGCACACTCTACATTGTTGATCACGTTCCTCTGTGGCCCCATAATCTCCTTGATCAGAAAAACTTGGGACACCACTGAGTTACAGGATGTCACAGCACAGGTTCTCTTATGTCCTGAGTCCTCACTGACCTTGAAGGGCTAGGGCCAAAATGTTGGCTATCCTTGTAGCCCCTCTATTTCTCTAATTTTTGGTCTGCAAACTTTAGTTAAGCATTCAGAAGAGAAGCTTAATGATATTATTACCCTGTAACAGGCAGTTGGGCTTAACATCACCTATCTGTCTGAATATTAAACACGTTAGACATAACATAGAACTGCTATTTTTCAACAACCATAGCTATGCTAAACTTTAAATCCCTATAGAATGTGAAAAAAAGACAATTACACATTTTTACACAGAAATTTAAAAATAAATTTCTAAACCTTACACAACATTGTAGCAGGATAAATCTATGACTTTTTTTTCTTGTCTCTTGTTTTCTTTTACTACCTTTTTTTCCCCCATTGAGTATACCAATGGGGGATTTTTTTATACCCCTATTGAGTATAGCAATAACTGATACGACATTAGAAGCAATATGCATTTAGAAAACCAGAATGATAGGTATTCCAAGCATGGGTTTTAGTATTACGTATTGTTATCCTCAGTGTAGTTGCTTAGTTCACAGGTATCAGCATATATAGTTAGGGTGAGAATTCTGCCCATTAACTATTTTGAAAAACCTGATGGAGCTTCTTAGGACCATTACCTTAACCATTTTGTTTATATAAATGTATGGTTTTGCCCCTGTCATATTTCCTAACTTTTCTCCTTGCTCCCTGAGCTTTGCTAAACTTGTTCTAAGTAGGCGCTTTAGACCACTGAGCCATCTCACCAGCCCCACACCTTTCAATTTTTATTTCCTCTTTTGAGTTCTTACGCTAGGGATGATTTCTTTTTTAAAGCAAACCTTTATTTTTAGGGTGGAAACAGCCTCTCAGTCCAACCACCTTAAGGGGAAAATGTAAACACCCCTCTTCCAGTGTCCATTGTAGTGGAGAGAGAGAACCACTTCACCTCCTGCTCCCTGCCAAGCCCCGTTGTTGGAGAAATGACCCCCTGCATCTCTCCAGGGGGGAATCCAGCACCTTTGTAGCTGCCCTACCTGGAGGCCACCCACACTTGCATTTGAAGGCCTTTGAAATGTTTTTTAATTTTTATTTTTTAACTCAACATTTGTTTTCAATAATTTTGATTTTTTTTTTTTTAAGTACTGGGGATTGATCTCAGGACCTTGAGCTTGCCAGGCAAGCGTTTATTCTATTGAGCTATCTCCCTGGCCCCAAGCAATATAAGAATCTGCTGTGGTTTAAACAGTGGTTTGAGTGGATAGAGTTATAACTTTGATTGCCCTGTATAAACAGCATTGATCACTCCAAGTAAAATGTGCAGACCATTTAGCCTTGGGGCTCTGTCTTTGGTTGATTGTACTCCATAGCTGTGCTGGGCGAGCTGCTAGCAGCAGCTTAATGGTCTTAGTACCTACAAAGGGTTTTCTCAGGCTCACATTATCTCCTAAAGCTTTAAGGGAGGGAGCTATGGCCTTCTAGCCATGGCCTCTGTGTGCAGTCACTGTGTGTGCCCGCTGTTCCTCTGGCTCTGACCACTGAATGTTTTGTTTTTCTTCAGATTTTAAACATTGATACTATCTTAAGCCTTATGAACTTGTGAAGCCAGCCACACACACAGCCAGTGCTAAAGCCATGGCATGTCATAGCCATGACCACCCTACTTAGCACCAGGAGCACAGGTCTCAGGCTGAACCTGTCATGCAGATGTGCAAGCGGCTGGGAAATCTCAGTTGGGTCAGCCTAGGATAGGAGTGGGTGGGAGCGTGGGGGACCTCTCTGATCTCAGTCCCTCCCCCTTGTACCTTGCTGCTTGCAACCAACTGTGTGCAATTTATTTTTATTTATTTATTTATTTTTTCAGAAAAGAAAAATATTTATTTTTTCTTTTTAAATAATTTTATTGAGAAACAAATAGCAATGAGGCAGTTTCAAAACCGATTACTAGCATAGTTTCAATAATTTCAAACTATTATTACTAGCATAGTTTCAACATTGCATATTGTTGTCTTAGTGGTTATTCATTGTACAAGTTGCAGACATGATATCCTGTCCAGGTCCTGATGGATTCACAACTGTGTGCAATTTAAAAGAACTTTTTTTCCCTTTCTTTAAATCTAATTCAGCAAAGCTAGGTTTAAACTCTATCTGTTGTATCTTTGCTTCATCCTCCTTGTCCTATTTAGGACTCAATTTTAAAACAGTACTCCACACTAAGTCCTTTATGGTGATCTTAAAAAAGTTACATATATACAGGAACCAAGAAAACAACAAACATTTTTATATAAATCTATATACATCTATAAACATCTATGGTTTTTGAGACTCTGTCCTATTTTTAACTAAATCTAACCTTTTTCCTTTTGGCTTTTTGTACATTTAACAATTTTTTTTTTACCTTGGGAATTATAAGGAATTCCTGTGATAAAGGAAATATGAAAAGTTTACAAAGCTTTTAGAAGTTTCAAACATTACCTATAAGTAAATGATCCATCTGGTTGTTTCCTGCTCACCATAGAACCAGGCAATGTAGTATGAGTTTTTTTTTCTTTTTTTTTTTTTTTTTTTTTTTTTTTTGTGGAACCAGGGATTGAACTCAGACC
>NW_004526858.1:0-308 GCF_000260255.1 Octodon degus
AGACAGACAGAGAGAGAAATGGTGGGACTTTTCAAGGGTCATGCCTAGTGGGATATACTTAGGTCATGTGGGTCATTCCTCCTGAAAAATCTGAATGCAGGTCTCCTGGTAATCTGGAACCCAAAGGAATGTATTAGTTCTTGCCTCAGTTCTTGTAGGTCCCATAACCTCTCAGCACTGCCACACTGTGACCAAGCTTGCAATGCATGAACATTTGGAGTTCCTACCTAAACCACAACGAGTAGATGAAGACCAGATCTCTGTGGAGCTTCAGCGCTGTCCTCAGAACTTGAACTGAGCTGAGTAAC
>NW_004526858.1:904-5351 GCF_000260255.1 Octodon degus
AGAGGAAGATGTCTCAAATTCTGGCCTAGATAATAAGGAAAAGGAGAAACACCTAGAAAACATTTTGAAGGGACACAGACATACTTTACAGGCTCATTGGAGAAGGGAGAAAAAATGAGAGGGGCGGGAATGTGCCTGTGAGGTTTAAAGCTCTTCAGGCTTAAAACTAGTTGAAGATGAGGAACAGCTGGAAGAGAAGAGAGAAGCTCTGTGAGCTTTTCATTGATGATAAGACTTTTTCTCTTTTCCTGCTTTTCACTTAATAGCTCAGGAAGAAAATCCTTCCAAGCCTAAAAAATATCCAGGAAGCTTGAAAGACAGACAAATCCCATGTACAAGCACATCTTGTTAGCATGAGATAGGAGGAACATTTTACCAAAGTACACAGGAGCAGAAGACCAGGGGATAGATCTGCCAGATCTCTGAGACCATGTCTAAAGAGTTTTGTCACATTTTTGTATGATATGCTCTGTCATATCATGTGCACCCTGGTCACAGGAGGTGGACAGATGAATGAATGATTCTTACCAGAAGGAGCTCACAGTTGAGGGTTATAAGCAAAGGAACAATTACAGTACCCCATCATAAAGCCAATGTAGAACCAAGGCAGGCTGGAGAAGCTGTCTGAAAGCTCTCATCAAAGCTGTGTGTGAAATCTGAGCCAGGTCTTAAAAAAAAAATCAAGAGACATCAAGAAGTAGAGAAAACTCAAGAAATCAGCTGTACTCATGGGCAAAAACAAAGGGAAGCAGCACCTTTCAGGATACTGAGAAACAATGATCCAGATTGAAAAGTAATTTAAAAATAGGAATTCCTCGCATGTGTTCAAGAAGCTGAGCAGCCACAATCAAGATGAGGCATGCATGATGCACTTCAGGGTCAGGATGCCACTCTTTCTGTCCTGGTAGGCTGCCACAGGGGGACTCCATCACCAAGTAGGCTACCACAGGAAGACTCCATCACCAAGTGTGTCTCGCTGAGTCTCAACAGTTACCAGAGAAAGCTATCACGCTGTGGGGCACCAATGGGAAGGTTGGGTAGACAGCAAAAGTGAGCTAGCTGCAATGGAGGCTTTGGGAAGACTCTCCCTTGGCTGTCCATGCACCCAGATAAAAATTGGAAATTATGTAACTAATGACAGAAAACACACATCTCTCCCTTGGAAGCCAGTACACATAACATAAGGTATTTTTAAAGTCAGTTTGGCCTTATGGTGGATATAGTGACTCCTGTTAGGTGACCACACATGCCACATCCAGTGCCCACTGGAACCTTAACATTCATTTGGTCTTTACAAGTCTCTCTCAGCTCACCCAGCTTTGCAACCCAACTTGAATAATGACCAATTAGGGAACTCAAGACAGAAACTTGACACTGGGAGAGAGAAGTGTCACACCTCTTTGGGTGGCAAGGTTAGGAGAGTGTGTATCAAAGCTATAAGCAGCCACCTTGCCCTGTAGAGTAGAAGAAATAGTGTGCCCCCTAGAAGTGATATCTATCTAAAACTTCAGGCAGTAACCTTATTTGGAAACAGGATCTTTGCAGATTTCGTACAAAAGATGAAGTTCTTATAGTTTAGACATAGAATGTCTCCTCAAAGGTCTCATGTCCTGAGCCGGAGCTTGAGGCATGTACTGGGTCACAGACACACAATGTGCCCTTAGGAGGTGGGCCTGGTAGGAACAGGTGAAAGCCTGATCAGTGGGGTACAACTTGAAAGGATATACCTGCTCTTTATCTCCTCCCAGTTATCTCTGGGTCCTGCCACACATGACGGGAGCTGCTTTCCTCTCTACCAGGCCCCTCCATCATGGTATCTCTGACCATCAGCTGGCCTGGGATTATAGTTGTGAGCCTAAACAATCCTCTCTTCCTTTAAGTTACAAGGACCTTATTATGTCCCAAGAATAAAAAATAAACTTATTTTGTCCCAAGAATTAAAAAAAGGTACCTAAGAGGGAAATCATCCTGGATTATGGTGGGTCCTAAATCCAATGACTGATGACTTTTAAGAACAGGTGCAGGGGCCGGGGAGATGGCTCAGTAGAATAAGTGCTTGCCTAGCAAGAGCAAGGGCCTGAGTTTAATCCCCAGTTCCACAAAAAAGAAAGAATGAAAAGAAAAAAGAACAGGAGCAGACACACAGAAGACACCAAGATAGACAGGCTACACTGATGCATGTAAGACAAGGAATTCTTGGGAGTCACCAAAAACTGGGAAGAGAAATGATTCCTGTCTAGAACCTTTGGAGTGTATCCTTACCTATGATTTCAGACTTCTCTAGCCTCCAGAACTGTGGAAGAACTAATTTCTCTGACCTGAAGACACCCAGCTTGGAACAATTTATTATGTCAATCCTAGGAAACTAATTCACCCAGTATGTGAAAGACAAACTGCAGAACAAAGCCAAGAAGATACATGCAAGAAAAGACAGAACTCAAGACTTTATCCAAACTCCTTGATCTACCCATGCTTAAAGCCCAAACCATCTTTGGACTTCAAAATTACAGAGAATGATGTATTTCTTTTCTACTTAAGCCATTCTTAGAAAGCAATGCAAGGGCTGGTGAGATGGCTCAGTGGTCTAAACCACCTAGTTAGAACAAACTAAGCCAAGCAAAGCACAGGGACCGCGGTTCAATCCCCCAGCACCACATGCCAGCCAGCCCCACCCCCTGGTGGGCTGAGCTGGCCACACACACACAAACACACATACATAAATAAAAAGAAAGCAATGCAAGGCTAAGAGGCTCAAATGTTTATTCCTTTGCTCTTACACTAGTGATGCTAATGGAGATCTGAACACAGCACCAGTATGCCAAGAGGAAAAAACAGTTTATTGTGCTTTATGGTGGCCAGGCACAAGTAGCTTCCATCATGAGGAAGCTGAGGTCTTTAAAAAGTATTGCAAAGTCAACTTTGCTGCTCATTCATTCATTCATTCACTCAACAAAACTTTACCACCTCTGCTAATGGCAGAGACAAATCTTCTTAAGTGCTATGATTAAGGCTTGATTAAAATGCTATACAAGCAGAAGTCACAAATGTTTATTACCAGGAATCCTTCTTTATTTTAATAAAGTATTTTATTTAATATACAATATCCATAATTTTAGTTCTTTTTTAAAGAACCAATTAATAGGACAGTTTCAATAATTAATACATTACATATTTTTGTCTTCGTAGTGGGTATAGTACAAGATGCAGACATGATATCCTGTCCAAACACTATTAGTACCAATCTTTCTTTCTATTAGTACAAATCGTTCTTTAGGAATCTTAATGAGAATCTGTTAACCTACATCTTTTGAGGGAATTCGGGGTGCTAGATTAATCTTTACCCTTTATTTAGGAAAAGAAAAAGGTACAGAAGCAAGCAAATGTTTATATATTAGCAGATTTAAATGAAATCAGTAGTTTCTCTGCACCTGAGTCATCAGCTTTCATATCTATCTATATTCCTTTACCAAGAAATATTGGTCCAATAATATTAGTTTAATTATTTTAAGGATCACTGACATAATTAGAAACTATGAATTTTGGGGTAAACTACATGTATATGGATATTAAACCATAGAGAACATGTTCTGTCACTTAAAGCTATCATCTATATTTGCCATAAATGGACAATATTTAGGTTTTATATATAGGGGTACCCCTAAAAGGAATTTTTTTGCTCCAAATGCCTTCAAGGCAGGTTTGGCTGGCTTGAGTTGTGGGGATCAAACCACAGCAACCTGAGCCTGACTGCTTTGTTGAAGCAGCCACTTAAAGAATTGAGCTCCATCTGGACCTCCTTTTCTTTTTCTTCTCTTTTTTTTTAACATTTTTTTATTTTCCTTTTTAAATCCTATTTTTACTGCAAGACTGATGGTTATAATTTTTTTAATTTGGCTCTTTTTGAAAGTGTTTTGGAACAGAACTACTCAAGAGAATTCCTAAGAAAATAGGAAAAGCAATGTCATTTCTCTGGATCCCCTTGAAGAATTGAATGAATTCAGCTTACCTTTTATTCTCAAAAAATATTTTTGAACTGAGAGAAAGTATGGAAAATTTGTATGAACCATTTGATACTTCAATAGGTGAGAAAATTATAAAAAAAAATAAACTGTACACTGAGTTTTAGAGGTAAAAAGCTGTAATAAAACGATTTTTATAGAAAAAAAAAAGAAGAACTGAGCTTCCCCCAAGGGGTACCCCTAAAACCTCATGCAGTCCTGGGTGGGACCTTGGGAAGGTGACTTAAATTACAGGAGCTTATTATGTCTGACCTGCTGTTGGGAGGTGGGGTCTGGTCAGAAGAAGCCGTCATTAGAGATGCTGGCCTGGAAGGGTTTCTCTCTCTCTCCCTAGTTCCTTTCTTAAATTCTCTCTGCTTCCTATCTGCCATGCTATGAGCTCTCTTCCTGCATGCCTTTGGAGCCAAACAGCTATTGACTGAATATAT
>NW_004526859.1:0-1873 GCF_000260255.1 Octodon degus
TATCCAGGAGCATGGAATATCTTTCCATTTTCTGAAATCCTCTATGATCTCTTTTTTCAGATTACTGTAATTTTCCTTGAAAAGATCTTTGACTTCTTTAGTTAGATTAACTCCAAGGTATTTCATTTTCCTCGGTGCTATTGTAAAAGGTATTGTTTCTATAATTTCCCTCTCAGTGTGTAGATCTTTTTTATTTCTTATTCTTTTTATTTTTTTTCAGAACCAGGGATTGAACTCAGGCCCTTGCACTTGCCGGGCTAGCACGTAGTCTACTGAGCTATCTCCCCAGCCCCTAATGTTTAGATCTTTAATCCATTTTGACTTTAGTTTAGTGTATGGTGACAGATCTTGATCTAGTTTTAGTTTTTGGCATATGTAGAACTGGTTTTTCCAGCACCATTTGTTAAAGAGACTATCTTTCTTCCAGTAAACATGTTTGGCCCCTTTTTCAAAGATAATGTGGCTGAGTGTGTTTGTAGTAGTGTCTGCATCTTCTCATCTGTTTTGTTGATCCTCAGGTACTTTTTTGACAGTACCATGATGATTTTAACACATTAGCTTTATAGTATAATTTCAAGGAATTGTAATGCTTCCTGCCTTGCCTCTGTTGCCTAGGATTTTCTTTGCTATTCTAGGTCTTTTCTGGTTTCAAATGAATTTTTAGAATGTTTTCTTGCACAGTATATCAGTCTGAGCTGGAATTAGTTTTCTTGGAGGATTTGAAGTACTTTGCCCCATGCTCTTCTTGACTTGATGGTTTGATTTTAGAAATCACTATAGCACAAAGTGCTTTAGAGGAACAGACAGTATCATGTAGGGAAAATATTTCCTATACATTGCTTTCTTTTTTCTTTCTTCTAATTCTACATGTGTATATCTGGAAATATGAATAACTGGTTGGAAAACAACACTATGTATTGCAACAAATACTGTGGAATTCATAGTACTTTGTTAAGCAAAATTTTATATAACTTGTAAATTTTTCTGTCTTAATTCTGATTTGTACACTCTTCAAAAATTAAAAAAGTAATAAAAGGAAGAGAATGTTTTCTTAAGATTTATGGGGTACATTGATCATATTTTAATAAAGATTGAATTAAATCTGTATAACAATGTTGGAGCATGGTCATTTACACAGTGTTGGTTCTTCCTATCCAGGAGCAAGAAGTATCTTTCCTTTTCTGAATCCTCTTTGATCTCTTTTTTCAGAGTATTGTAATTTTCATTGTATAGATCTTTCATTCTTTGCTAGATTGATTCCTAAGTACTTCATCTTTTTAGATACTATTGTGAAGGGTATTGTTTCTCTAATTTCTCTCTCAGTGAGTTTATCATCCGTGTAGGGGAATGCTATTGATTTTTGGCTATTGATTTTGTATCCTGTTATGCTAGTGAATTTGTTCATTAATTCTAGGAGCTTGTTGGTGAAGTTTTTGGGTCTTCCATGTAAAGCATTATGTCATCTGTGAATAATGACGGTTTTACCTCTTCCTTACCTATCCATGTTCCTTTTATTTCTCTCTCTTGTTCGATGGCTCTGGCTAATGTCACAAGAACTATATTGAATAGGAGCGTTGATGTGGAAATCCTTGCCTTGTTCCTGATTTTAGAGAAAAAGCTTTACTTTTCTCCACTTAGAATGATGCTGGCTGTTGATTAGTGATAAAGGGCTTTTATCAGGTTGAGGTAAAAGTCATTTTTCTAATTTTCTGTAGGGCTTTGGTAATGAATGAGTACTGAACTTTGTTGAAAGCCTTTTCCATCTCCATTGAGATGATCATGTGGTCTTTGGTTTTGGCTGTATTGATATTACATATATAGAATTGCATGTGTTGAACTATCCTTGCATCCCTGGGATGAATCCTACCTGGTT
>NW_004526859.1:2828-4062 GCF_000260255.1 Octodon degus
GTTTCATTGTCATTAATTTCCAGTTTCATTGCACTATGGCCTGATAATATACATGGGATAATTTGTGTTTTCTTGCATTTACTTAAGCATGATCTATAGACTAGCATATGGTTTATTTTAGAGAATATCCCATGTGCAGCTGAGAAGAATGTGTATTCAAATGTTGTTGGGTGGAACACTCTGTATATGTTCACTAAATCTACTTGTTCAAAGGTTTGGTTCACTTCTATTACCTCTTCGCTAATTTTTTGTATGCTTGTCCTATCTTTTTCAGATTTGAAAGTGTTAAGGTCCACTGTTAATATTGCTTTATCAGTTATTAAATTTTTCTTGTCCTTAAAATTTGTCTTATATAGTAGCTGCTCCCATATTTGGAGCATATGCATTTATAACTGTTATCTCATCCTCTTAAAGTTTTCCCTTAACCAGTATGTAGTGACCTTCTTTATCTCATTTTATCATTCTTGGTTTGAAGTTCAGATTATCTTCAAACCAAGTAGCTGCCCCTGAATTTTTCTGAGCTCATGGAGGATGGAGTATTGTTTTTCATCCTTTGACTTTCAGCCTATGAATTCTTTTTAGTTAAGTATGTGTCTTGTATACAACATATTGTTGAATTTTCTTTTGATATACTCTACCAATCAATTCCTTCTAATTGGTGAGTTGAGTCCATTAACACTGGTAGTTATAATTAATATGTATTGACTTATGTTTGCCATGCTATTTTCCTGCCGTTGTTTCCCTACTTTTCCGTGGTGTTTAATTGTTTGCCCTGTTTGGTGGGCTCTTTCTGTTGTTGTTCTTGCCGTTGTGGTCATTTTGGTCCTTTCTAGAATATCTTTTAGTATTCTCTGAAGGATTATCTTGAATTTCTTTAGTTATTCTTTGTCATGGAAGTATTTTACTTCTCCATGAATTTTGAAAGAGAGTTTTGCAGGACATGTCAGTCTGCATTGGAATTTCTTTTCTTGTAGGACATAAAATACTTTGTTCCATACTCTTCTTGACTTAATGGCTTGTTTTGAGAAATCTACCATTATTCTGATAGGCTTCCCTTTAAATATGATCTGCTTCTTTTCCATAGTGACTTTTGATGTTATTTTTGTGCTGAATTTCTGGGATCCTGATTATTATATGCCTGGGTGTAGATTTATTTTGGTTGATATTATTTGGTGTTCTATATGCCTTAGTTAGCTGAATGTCAGATTGTTTCCCCATATTTGGGAAATTTTGT
>NW_004526859.1:4407-5360 GCF_000260255.1 Octodon degus
CAGCAATGATGTCTTCAAGGTTTGAAAGTCTCTCTTCACTTTCATTCAAACAGATTTGACAATTTTTAATGGAGTTTTTAATTTCCTTTGTAGCTCTTTGAATCTGCTTTATGCATTCTATTTCTTTCCTATATTGCTAATGCATGGTTTCCATCATTTTTCTATTCTCTATTGTTTATCAATATCTTTTTAGAAAGGCTCAGTAATTCTTTCATTATAGCTATCATTTCTTTTTTTTACCTGAGAGTTTATTCTTTATCTCATTTCTTCTATACTTTTGTCCAGTTGTTTCTTTACTTTAGTTGCTATTATTTGAGAGATTTTATGTGTGACTTCCAATTTCTTCTATGCTGATGTCTCCTGGATTTGTTCTGGGTGGGCATGGGGCATGAGATTGCATTTTTCTCCTTCCTTTTGTCATTTTCTATTTCATAGAGAACTCTTTGTTTTGATTTCTGCGATTTGTGTATGTATGAAAGTTTGATAATATGTAGTTGTATCACTGCAACCAGAACCTCTCTGTAAAGAGTCTGCTGTTTAGGTGTCTCCTCTGTGTCAGAAATTCTTGTTTTGTGTGTGAAATGAAGGTTTTGCCTGCTCTGTTGATTGAGAGTTAGATATTAGTTTCCATCTGCAGCCATTCTCCATCCTTCAGTATAGGTCTTTGGTGAGGTTATTACTCAAGCGCCTCTTGATATCATTACCCAAGGGAGACTACATGGTTAAGACAAATATGTCATCCTAGTTAACAGTAGTACAACTATCAACAGTTAATAACAGCAAGTGAAATTTTAAAATTGACAAATGTTTGTACCTAATGGTTCAGTAGTTTAAACCATAGGAGCAAATACTATAGCTATATAACAAAGTAGATAATATATTGGGAATTTGTGTCTAAACTAGTTCCTCTGAGTTCTATCTGGCACCTCCTTTTCATGTACTTACAGAGTAGT
>NW_004526860.1:0-3275 GCF_000260255.1 Octodon degus
CTCTGACCTTTGGTGTAGAGCTTTGGTGCAGTTATAGCCTTAGAACCTACTGAAATTTGGGTGCACATCTATGAAGTTTGAATCCACCCAGTTGTGCCTGGCTTGGGTCTGGCTGCTGTGCTCAGCTTCTTCCAGCTGCAGTACTGGGAAGTAAACCTGTTGTGCCCCTCTGGTCAGATGTTCTGCTCCTGGATTAGCTGTGTGTTTCTGGCCCCTAGCCTCTCTGCAGGGACTTCAGCTGCAGTTTTACCCAAGGCCTGTATACCTGGCCTGTATACTCAGTGGGCACAAGGGAGGGCAGAAGCTCTCCCACACACTCTCTGGGCTGGGCTTGGGCTGGAGGGTTTCCGAGAGCCAGTCAGAAGTTCTCACTCATGTACCGGGCCTGGGCTGGGTCTGGAGGGTTCATGAATGTGGGTCTGGAGGGATCACAAGCCTCTACACATTCTGTAGGGATTTAAAGCTTAACATATCAATACTAGGTGGAAAATAGCTGTTCCATGTTATGTCTAAGATGTTTGATATTCAGTCAGATAGCGTAAGCTCAACTGCCTATGTTATAAGGTAATAATATTAAGCTTCTCTTCTGGAGGATTAATATTTTAGGTTTGCAGACCAAAAATTAGTATAAATAAGGGCTGCAAGGACAGCCAACATTTAGGACCTAGCCATTCAAGGTCGGTGAGGACTCAGGACATAAGCAAACCTGTGCTGTAACATCTGGTAACTCAGCAGTGTCCCAAAGTTTCTGATAAAGGGGATTATGGGGCCACAGAGGAAAGTGATCCACTGATACAGAGTGTGCCTAACAAGAGTCACCTGGAGAGAAAACACTCTCTCAGGCTTTCACAGAGAGCAAATTGGTCAAGCAATGGCCATGACTCATCCACATGGCTGACACTGGCAAAGGATCTACAGTCTGAGGTACAGGGTTTCAGGATAAATCCTGAGAGGATTTCACTGACCTTGGCAGATACAAAACTTACATTTCTTATTAGATATATCTTGCTTTACCTTGGTCTTAGCCATCCAGCAAAAAAGTATAAAAATAAGTCATAAAAAGTTACACAATATTAATATGCTGAACTGTAAAAGGCTCAAGTCAACAACTTTTGACATTGTCAGTCTTACAAATAATCTACTTCTATTATGGACTACTGGTCTATATTGTATTATTTTGCTGAATTTACACACCTACAATATTTAAATGGCAATGAAATACCCATCTCTGACAACACTAAACAAAAAAAGGCTATATAAATGAAAGACCATTTTGTATCTGTGTAAACAAAATAGTTAGATATACAGCTACTTTCTCTTAATGCAGTGAGAGGAAAGATTTGTACTAATAGTTTTTGGACAGGATGTCATGTCTACATCTCGTACTAACTATGAATACTATAAATACTACAAAGACAATATGAAATATATTGATTATTGTAACTATCATACTAACATGTTTTGAAACTGTCTCATGGCTATTTGCTTTTCAATAAAATTAATAAAAAAACAAAATCTTGGAAGCAACTAAAATGTCCATCACCTGAGGAATAGATGATAAAGAGGTGGCACTTTTATACAATGGTGTATTACTCAGCTATAAGGAATGATACATTTGAAGCCTTGATATATAAGCAAAAGCCACTTGAAGAAATACTGATAAGTGAAATAAACCAGACCTACATGTGTAGATGTCGTATAGTCTCCCTCGTGTAAGAACTCAAAAGAAGAAATACAAAATGTAAGTTATAATACAATTAAATGGAAAGTGAGAACTTACGGATTAAACAATGAAGAGAGGGCAAGGAGAAAAGGTAAGAATCACGGCTGGGGTAAAACCATATGTTTATATACACAAGATGATTAAGGCGATGATCCTGCGAATCTTCAGCAGGTTCCTGTAACTAGCAGTTAATTGGTAGGATTTTCACCCTGACTAACTATATATGCTGATACCTGTAAACTAAGCAACTGCACTGAAGATAGCAATGTGTAATTCTAGGGCCATGCTTAGGGTCCCTGTCATTCTGGTCTTCTAAAAGCATACTGCTTCTAATGTCATATCAATTACTGCTCTACTCTCGCTATTAAATGTTTTTTTTAATTAAAAAAGGTAATAAATGAAAACAAGAGACAAGAAAAAAAGTCATAGGACTGTCCTGCTACAATGTTGCATATGGTTAGATTTCTAAATTTCTGTATAAAAATTTGTGATTGTTTATTTCTATTTTTTTTTACTATTTTTTCATATTCTGTATTGATTTAAATTTTAGCATATCAATTATTGACAGAAAATACCTGTTCCATTCTATGTCTAAGGCATTTGATATTCAGACAGATGCTGATGTGAGGCTCAACAGCCTATATTTTAGGGTAATAATATTATTAAGCTTCTCTTCTGGAGTGTTAACAACTTAAGTTCACAGACCAAAAATCAGAGAAAAAGAAGGGCTACAAGAACAGCCAACATTTTGGCCCTAGCCCAGCAAGGTCAGTATGGAATAAAGACATAAGAGAACCTGTACTGTAAAATCATGTAACTCAGTTGTGTCCCAAATTTTCTGATCAAGGAGGTTATGGGACCACAGAAGAAAGTGATTGACCATGTAGAGTGTACCTAAGGAGAGTCACCTGGGGAGAAAACATTCTCTCAGGCTTTCACAGAAAGCAAACTGATCACGCAATGGCCATGACTCATCCAGATGACTGACACTGACAAAGGTTCTACCAAGTGCAGTACAGGGTTACAGGATAAATCCTAAGGGGACTTAACTGACTTTATAAAATACAAAAGTTAGATTTCTTGTTATATGGGTCTTACTTTGCCTTGGTCTTAACTATCCAGCAGACAAGTATAAAAACGAGGTATAAAAAGTAAAGCTGGGGCTAGTGAGATGGCTCCGTGGTCTAAAGCACCTACTTAGAACAAGCTTAGCAAGGCACAGGGGCCGTGGTTCAATCCCCCAGCACCACATGCCAGCCAGCCCCTCTCTCTGGTGGGCTGAGCTGGCCACACACACACACACACACACACACACACACACATATAAAAAAAAAGTAAAGTCATATTAATATGCTGAGCTGTAAAAGGCTCACATCACTTATGACACTGCCAGTCATGTGAATAACCTACTACTATTATAGACTACTGGACTGTATTGTATTATTTTACTGAATTCATGCACCTACAATATATGAATGGCAATGGAATACCCATCTCTGACAAAAGTAAATAAAAAGGGGGATATAAATGAAGGATCATTTTTGTAGTGAAA
>NW_004526860.1:3523-5270 GCF_000260255.1 Octodon degus
CATATCTTTTATCCATTCCTCTGTTGCAGGGCATTTGTGTTGTTTCCAAGACGTAGCTATTATAAATTGTTCTGCTGTAAACATAGATGCATATCTATATCACAATGGTATCATGTTTTGAAGTCTTCTGCAAAGATACCCAGAAGGAGAATAGCTGGGTCAAATTGGATCTCTATTCCTAGTTTCTGTTGTAGGAAAAAGGAACCCTTCTCCACTATTGGTGGAAGTGTAGATGGGTATAAGCAGTGTATAAATCAGTATGAAGGATAATAAATTCTTATCATCATTGCTTTTATTTATGGCTTTTTCTACATCTCTATATAAAAGTCATTGGTCATATACAAGGAAAATACCGCAACATACTAAAGATAATTGATCAGAAGCCAATGCCTAACATTATGCTGAGTGTGGAGGGGCTTTATAAGGTCTGAAACAAGATAACAATGCCCACTTTCACCACTTAATTCAAGATAACACAGGGAGTTACAGTGGAAGAAGCCAGGCAACAGAAAGAAATAAGATACATGGATTAGAAAAAAAGAAATGAAATGGTCATTGTTAGAAAATGACATGATTTTATGTAGTAAAATACCCAAAATTTCAGTAATAAATTTTGGAACTAATAAATCTGAAAAAGCTTCAGGTTACAAAATCAAATTCAACCCCCCCCAGTAGTATTGCTATATGCCTGTGCTAGTAGTCTGAAATGAAGATCAAATATTAATCTTATTTACAATAGTTATCCCAAAATGAAATATCTAGTAATAAATTTAAACAAAGTTCAAAGATTTATACAAGGAAAATTATAAAAGATTTATGAAAGAAACTAACAGCACACGTAGTAGTAAGATATCCCTGTGCAACAACTGGATTAGTCATTATCATTAAAAAGTAAAAATTGCCAAACCAAGCTACAGATTCCAGGATGTCCCTGTAAAAAATACCAATGCTATGCTTCAGAAAAGTAGGCAGAAATCCTGGATTTCTTAAGCTATCATAAGAAAAAAAAATCAAAGCAAATAACCAAAGTAGTCTGACTTCAAAGTATACTGCAATGCTGTAGTAATCAAAACAGTGTGTGGGGCCGGGGAGATGGCTCCGTGGAATAAGCGCTTCCCTGGCAAGTGCAAGGGCCTGCGTTCAATCCCTGGTTCCGCCAAAAAACAAAACAAAACAAAAAACAAAAAAAAATTAAAATAAGAAAAACAGTGTGGCATTAGTACAAAGGAGTCACATTAAAAGGAACACAACCAAGCCTAGAAATGAGCCCACACATCTGTGGGTTGGTATCTGTCAAATGTGCCAAGAAAGTGCATGGGAAAAAGAGACAGACTTTTCAATGTATAGATTTCAGAAAACTGAAATTGGACATAACACACAAAAAAGTGTGAAATAGACTCTTATCTCTCACAATTCATAAAAATCAACTCAAAGTGGATCGCTTAATTTACATGATCTGAGACTACTAGCCTATACACCTAGCGTAATGAAATTTCTTAAGAATATTGTAATGTACAAGAAGATTTTTGGGGAAAAGAACACCAAAAACATAAGAAGCAGAAGTAAACCTAACTAAATTGCATAAAATAACTAAAAATGTTCTTGCGGCAAAGAAACAACATTCTGAAGAGACAATGGAAGAATGGAAGAAGATATTTGCAAATTTTAGTGACAAGTGGTTGATATCCAGATATATTAGGGACAAACAAATTGGAATAGCAAAAATAATTGCTATGATTGAGAAGTA
>NW_004526861.1:0-700 GCF_000260255.1 Octodon degus
GGGCATCTAAGCTGACATGCAGAAGAACTGTGCAGCATGAAACACTCCTTGAACCACACCTGCATTTCTACAATAGAGATGATAGAGATGTGAATGATTTTTCAGTGCAGCAACATGACTCTTTGAGGTAAGTGCTCTTGCTCAGAAAAGAGTTACATTGGATATAAAATACACGTACATATCCCACACACATGGTGTGCAATGAAAAGGTTTCTTAAATGTATAATTTCACTAAAGTATTAGATTTTTACATTTAACAATTTACACAACAATTGTCTGTATTTTGATATTTTTTGCTCATGATGATAGGCCCACAAGATGGCAGCATCTTCTCAGGGACTGTGAGGAGAATTTTCCGTGGGTGGGGGGAGGGGGAGAGAGAGAGAGGAGGGGCAGGCTTGTTGGTGTATAAAAAGCAACTCTTTTCTAATTAGTAGATGAAGGTCTTTCAGGGTTTAAAATTTGAAATCCTCGTTGAAACAATGGAAAAAGTGATGAAATCCTTGGATGTGTTACTGGTGATTCTGTGTCTTCAGCTGAGTGGTGAGCCCAGGCATTTCTGTGGTGTGAAGTTGTCTGTTCCAGGCTTGAGAGATGAAACATGAATGATTTTCCGTCCCTCTTCTTCTGACCCTTCTCTTTTCCCTCAGGGGTGAGCAGCCAGCAGAAGGAAGTGGAGCAAAGTCCGGAGACCCTCAGG
>NW_004526861.1:1931-3157 GCF_000260255.1 Octodon degus
TACCACCTACCCCAGCTTTTGCCTTCTTATCTATCTTTTTCTCATTACTGCCACCATTTCTCACTGGGTAGAATGACTCTGACTGAGACCAGTGTCTACATTTGTCTCCCGATCAGGATGTCCAGTATGAGACAAGTGTGGGTGAAGGGGAGACTTCCAAAGAGGGCACATAAGTGATGGAAGCGGATTGATTGGAACCAGCAGTATTCAGCACAGGCTTCTATTGGCACTGGTATAGTAGGTGTAAAACTTGGGGATGGAGACTCATGAGGGCCAGCAATGTCCTAACAAGGGCCAGAGAGATAAAGAAGCACAAAGAGAGAAAGAGGATTGAGAGACGCCTAACAGGGAAACGTTCGATTGAGTTAAAAATGGGAAAAACAGTTTCAAGGACCATAGATGTTTATAGATTTATATAAAAATGTTTGCTGTTTTCTTGGTTTTTGTGCTACTCTATAAGGTCACCATAAAAGACTTACTGTAGAGTTCAAGTCCCTAATAATCCAGGACAATTTGTACATTTTCATGAATCCATGCCTTTTAAAACCTTAAAAGAATTAACACAAGCTGTTGCTACTTATGGCCCCACTACTGACTTTACCCTGAGTTTAGTAGAAATGCTGGAACAGCAGACTATGACCCCAAATGACTGGACAAGAATAGCTAAAGCATGTTTGAACCTAGGAGATTATCTATTGTGGAAAGAAAATTTCTTTGAACATTGTAGGGAATAGGTTGCTTGAAATATGAGTTCACAACTTGGCCATTACAAAAGATTTGCTGATTGGAAAGGGTGCTTTTGCTAGCACAAACAATCAGCTGACCTTTTCACTGCAACTATATGAGCAAACTAAGATAGCTATAATTAAGGCCTGGAGCGAACTCCCTTGTAAGTGTGAAACATCCCTTAACTTGCCATGTACTAGACAAGGCCCTGATGAACCTTTCCAAGATTTTTCTGTGGGTTTGTTGCAAGCTACTGAGAGTGATACAGGGAACCTTCAAATGATATAAGGGAACAAATGATCTCCCAACCTGAAATTATCTGGGGCAAGTTTGTGTTTTCTAAGATCAAAAAATGAATTTTATGAACAAACAGAGGTTATAAGCAGAATATATTTATTAGGAAAAAGAAATCTCCTGTCCTAGAGAAGGACAGGAGGGGACCCAAGAGCTGGTAGTCCCCAGGAAGCTGTCTCTTCCAGGGACTTTTATAGAGGAAAACC
>NW_004526861.1:4392-5055 GCF_000260255.1 Octodon degus
TCTGAGATAAGCATCCTGACTGGCTAATGTTGGCTACTAGTCACTAGGCAGCCTTATGCCACATGTTACTAAATTGCAAAAGCATAAATAAAAGTAGGTTTCATTGTGTTGGTGCATGAGTCTTGTCATGAGGCAGAGATGACTGGTGACCAGCTAGCTCAGCTTTTGTCTTCTTGTCTATCTTTCTCATTCCTGCTGCCATGTCTCCCTGGGTAGGATAGATCCAACTGAGACCAACGGATCCCTACATTTCACATATGAATAGGATGCCAGGTATGAGATTAGTGTGAGGAGAGAAGGCACTCCCAAAGAGTGCAGAAAAGGGAAGGAAGTGGATTGAATGGAGCCAGCAATAGTCCACACAGGGGTGCATTGGTGCTGGTGCACTAGGTGTAAAACTTGGGGATGGAGGCTCACTAGGGCCAGCAATAGGTTCAGTAGGGCCAAGCACAGGCCAACTAGGGCCAGAGAGATACAGGAGCATGAAGAGAGCAAGAGGCTTGAGAGAAGGCAGGAAATGTTCAATTGAGTTAAAAATGTGAAAAACAGAGTTTCAAGGACCATAGATGTTTATAGATGTATATAAACATGTTTGTTGATTTTTTTGTTTTTGTATTTGTGCTACTTTCTAAGACCACTATAAAGAACTTAGCATGGAGTACT
>NW_004526862.1:2793-5437 GCF_000260255.1 Octodon degus
TCTTTAAAGTAAATGTTTATATAAAAAGGTAAAAAAAAAAAAGGAAATCAGAGAGAAGAACAAATCGAGTATTGTCCTGGTACGATGTTGTACATGGTTTGATATCTAAATTTCTGTGTAAAAATATGTAATTGATATTTTCATATTCTGTACTGGTTTAAAGTGTTGGATATGATTGTTGGAAAGTAGCAATTCCATGTTATGTCTAAGGTGTTTGATAGTCAAATAGATAGAGATGTTAAGACCAATAGCCACTGTTACTGGGAAATAATATCATTAAGATTCTCTTCTTGAAAATTGACAACTGAAGTTTATAGACCAAAAATTAGAGAAAAAGAGGGGCTACAAGGATAGCCAATATTTTGGCCTTATTATGGGGCCACAAAGGAAAGTGATTGATGCTATATAGTATGCCTCAAGAGAGTCACCTAGTGAGAAAATATTCTCTCAGACTTTCACAGAGAGCAAATTGGTCAAGCAATGGCATGACTCATCCAGAGGGCTGACAAAATATCTATAAGGTGCTGCACATGGATTCAGGATAAATCCTCAGGGGATTTGACTGACCTTGTCAGAGAGAAAAATTGCATTTTTATTTATATAGGTCTTGCTTTAATGTGGTCTTAACCATCCAGTAGAAAAGTATAACCACGAGGTATATAATGTCATATTAATATGCTGAGATGCAAAAGGCTCAAGTCAACAACTTCTGACAATTGCCCGTTCTGCGGATTACCTACTACTATCATGAACTATAGCAGTGTATTGGGTCATTTTCCTGAACTCAAGTACCTACAATATTTGGACTGGCATCAAGTATGAAAAGGTCCTTTAAAGACTTCTCCAGGTACAGGTTCTCTAACAGCAATGGAAAACCCATCTCTGGCAAAGCAAAGCAAAAAAAGGAGATATAAAGGACCATTTTGTAGTGAAAAAAAATATGTATATAAAAAATAGGATAAATATACAGCTACTTTCTTTTAGTTCAGTGGAAGAAAGATTTGTGCTAATATTTAGACAAGAGGTCCTGTCTGCATTTTGTCCTCTGAATAACCACCATGAAGACAACACTATGCAATGTATTCATAATTGTAACTGTCTAGTGACCTGTTTTGAAACTGTTTCACTGATTTTTTATTTTTGCCTTAAAATGAATAAAAAATTATAAAAAACAAAAAGAAATTGGTAATACCATCAACTTAGCTATCCTCCTGCGTATAGATAAATAGGTAGGTAGATAGATAGATAGATAGATAGATAGATAGATAGATATAGATGTATAGACATATAAATATGTTTTGTTGTTTCCTTTTCCTTTCTTTTATCCCAATTGTGTATTCATTTCTCCCAGGTTCTTTTCCTTTTACTGTATCTATTGTCTTTTTCAGATTTAGTTGTTCTTTCCGGTTCTTCCACTAGGGAGACCATGCAGTGTATACACATGTAGGTCTGATTTATTTCACCCATGAATACAGCCTCTAGTACTGTATTTTTACCTGTAAGTGCCTCAAGTTTATCTTTATTGCTGTATAATACTCAAATGTATAAAAACACTGCATACTTTTTGTTAATTCCTCAGTTGATGGATAGTTGACTTGTATCAAAGATCCAACCATGACAAGCTTGGTACACATATATCACTGTGGCATGTTTTCAGTTCTTCCAGAATATATCCAGAATGTGAGATAGAAAAACAAAATGGAGTGGAAAGGTAGAAGTATCTTCAGATTGACATCTGTGTGAGGAGATATGAGCCAAAGCAATATATTAAAATATTTATTCAATAATTGATTAAATATAATCAGACACTCAGGAGGCTAGAGCAGGGCAATCACTTTGAGTTTAAGCCCAGCCTGGTCTACAAGGTCAAGTCAAGGACACTCTGACTAAAAAGCAAAAAAATACAATTGAGAATATCTAAATTGTATCAACTATAGAATTTAGAATATATACATATGAAAGGAAAATAATGATTGATATAATATTGATGTAAGAAAAATGCATGTTTTATCATCCATTTAATAATTTGAGTAATGCACTAAATTTTTAAAAAATGGACACTTGTTTTTGTTTTGTTTTGTTTTGTTTTGTTTTTTCGTTGCGAAACCAGCGATTGAACACAGGCCCTTGCGCATGCCAGGGAAAGAAATGGATAAATTTATTAATAGTCTTAAATTATCCAAATACTTAAAAAAACTCCAGTCCTAAAACAGAGTTGATCTTTAGTGTAGATACCTAAACTGTTGAAGAGTATGTTCACAAAAAGCCCTTAAAGTTTGAAAAGTACATTACTTTCAGCCTGCTCAAAGGTCAGTGGTGAAGACAGACACTCTGCCCGCAGGGTAAGGCATCTGCGCCAGCGGGCTGTGGGGTCTGCCCTGGAGCCAGGAAGCAATGCTCAGCGCGAGGCGCAGAGCTCCGCCAAGCTCGGCCACAGCCGTTCTGGGCCACAAGGCCTGGAGCTCCTTCTGTGATGAGAACCGCTGAGCTCTCAGGACAGCCAGCAGAGCAAGCTCCTCGGGGAACCAGGGACGCCCCAGCTCCTTTCTTCCTCCGCTCCAGTTCTGGAATCAGAGGCTGCAGCAGTCCTCACGTGGGCCCACCATGCCCAGGGACATGCTGATTCAGTGCAGCTGGGCGACAC
>NW_004526863.1:0-3120 GCF_000260255.1 Octodon degus
ATCCTACTGAGCCATCTCCCCGGCCCTTCTTCATGATTTGCTGTAATCTATTTGATAGGATTTTATTGTGGATTTTTGCATCTATGTTTATGAGGGTGATAGGCCTGTAACTCTCTTTTGTAGTTACATTTTCCCCTGGTTTTGGCATCAGTATAATATTTGTCTCCAGGAAGTATTTTGGGAGGATTTCTTCCTTTTCAATTTCAGTGAAGATTTTGAGGAGCATTGGGATTATATCTTCCTTAAATTTGTTGTAGAATTCAGCTGTAAATACATCAGGGCAGGGACTTTTCTTTCTCCACATAGGCTTTTTATTTCATTGGCTGTTATTGGCTTATTGATAGTTGTTATATGTTTTTGATTCAGTTTTAGTAATTTGCACCTTTCTAGGAATCTGAGTATTTCTTCTGTGTCTTCTGTTGTGTGAGAGTAAAGGTTCTCAAAGTAGCTATTGATAACCTTCTGATTTTCCACTGGGTCTTGGTTACACCCTTTTCTCTCCTTATTTCTTGTATCTGTATTGTTTCTTTATTATTTTTGATGAGGTTAGCTAGGGGCTTATCAATTTTATCTAATCTTTCAATGACTGAGCTTTTTGATTCATCACTTATTTGAACTGTTTTCTTTGCCTCAATTGAATTAATTTCTTCTCTAATCTTTATGACTTCTTCCCATCTTTGGGCTCTGGGTTTGGTTTGCTGTTCCTTTTTTAGATGTCAGAGGTGTAACATTAAGATGTTTATTTGTCCTCATTCTGTTTTCCTAATGTGTGAGTTCTCAGCTATGATTTTCCCTCTGAGAAAATGTTATCCCATAAGTTCCAATAAGTTGTGCTTGAATTTTCATTGATTTGTAAATATTGTTGAATTTCTTGTTTAATTTCATCTGTAACTCATTGGTTACTGAGTAGGGTATTGTTTAATTTCCATGTATTTGTGATATTTTTCTGTTTTCTTGTCCCATTTATTTCCAGTTTCATTGTGCTGTGGTCAGATAATATGCATGGGGTAATTTTTTTTTCTTGCATATACTTAAGCATGACCTATGGAACAGTATGTCATCTTTTAGAAAATGATCCATGTGCAGCTGAAAAAAAGGTATTTTCAGCTGTCGTTGTGTGGAACATCTGTATATGTCCACCAAGTCCATTTGTTCCAAGCTCTGATTCAGTTCTACTATTTCTTTGCTAATTTTTTTGTCTGCTTGACCTATCTTTTTGCAATAAGGGCATGTTAAAGTCTCCTGTTAAGATGGTGGTATTGGATATTAGATTTTTCATGTCCATTAGATTTGTCTTACATAGGTGAGTGCTCCCGTGTTTGGTACATACATATTTATCAATGTTATCTCTCCCTCTTGAATTTTTCCCCTAACCAGTATATAGTGTTCTTCTTTATTTCGTTTGATCATTCTTGGTTTGAAGGTAAGACTGTCTGAGAATAGAATTGCTACCCCTGCTTTTTTCTGAGGTCCTGAGGTATGTAGTATAATATTGTTTTCCATCGTTTGACTTTCAGCCTATGAATTTGTTTTAGAATTGTGTTTCTTGTATACAGATATTGTTGGATTTTGTTTCCTAATCCACTGTGCCAGCCTATTTCTTTTAATTGGTGAATTGAGTGCATTTATATTGATGGTTATAGTTGTGATGTATTGGTTTACAATTGTCATGTTATTTACCTGCTATTGTTTACTCCATTCTGTCCTGTGTTTAATTGTTTGCCCTATTTGTGGTTTCCTTCTGTTCTCGTTCATGGAGTTCTGATAATTTGGTCCCTGTTGAGAACATCTTTTAGTAGTCTGTGTAGGGTTGGCTTTGTCATCATGAAATTCTTTAGTTTTTTTTGTCATGGAAGTATTTCACTTCTCCATCAAACTTGAAAGAGAGTTTTGCAGGTCATAGAAGTCTGGGCTGGAATTTGTTCTTAGAGAGGAATTGAAGTACTCTGCTCCATGCTCTTCTTGCCTTCACGATTTGTGAAGAGAATTCGATCGTAATTCTCATAAACTTTCCTTTGAACATGATCTACATCTTTTCTCTAGCATCTTTAAGTGAAGTGTCCTTGTGCTGGATTTCTGAGATCTTGACTATTATATGTCTCAGTGTTTTTTTAATTGGGCTGCAGTTATTTGGCATTCTGTATGCTTCAGTTACCTAAATGTCAGATTGTTTACTCATATTTCAAAAATATTCTGCTATTATTTCTGCTTATGTTCTTTTTATATCATTTGTATTGACACCTTCTTTCTCACTGATGCTTATTATTACCACATTGTTCATCTTTGCCTTGTCCTGCAGGTGATGGATTATTTTTTCCTGCATCCTAGTTGTTTTTAAGAGATTCTTTCTTATCTTTTAACTAGTTGCACCAGCGTCTTCAAGATTTGTAACTCTCTTCACTTTCACTCAAACAGTTTTGCAGGCTTGTGATTGAGATTTTAAGTTCCTGTCTATCTTCTTGTCTCTGCTTCATGTGATCTATTTCTTTCCTGTATTCCTTATTTAGGGAACCATCATATTTCTAATTTCAATTTTTAAAAAATCAATTTCTTCTTTAGAATCTGTTATTAATTCTTTTACTGCAGAGTTTTTCTCAGATTGGGTTTCCTTCATATATTACTTTACTTCAGATGGTATGAATTCAGAGATTTCTTTTTCTATTTCAGAAATTAATTCTGCTCTGAGTTCCTCTGTACCTTTGTGCTACTGTTACTCTATTTTTGATACTGTTAATTCATACATTTCAGCTGAGCTAGTGTCCTCTGTACTTGTTCCTGGTGGGCATTGGGTTTCCTGTATATGTTTCTGTATTTGATTCTTTACTTAAGATGCTATGAATTCAGAGATTTCTTTTTTATATTTCAGAAATTAATTCTGTTCTGAGTTCCTCTATAACTTTCTGCTTTTGTTTCTTTGCTTCCGATGCTGTTAATTTATTCATTTCAGCTGAGCTAGTGTCCTTTGCATTTTTCTGTGTGGACTCGTGGTCTGAGGGTGCATTTTTTTTATTAACAAATTTATTTATTTTTTTTCAAAGTTCTATTGATAAACAGATAGCAATGAGACAGTTTCAAATCAAATCGGAAGTACAGTTTCAACAAATAATACACTGCATATAT
>NW_004526863.1:4786-5312 GCF_000260255.1 Octodon degus
AAAATTCCCAGTAGAGGAATAGCTGGTTTAAAGGTGATTTCCATACCATCTTTTCTAAGGAGTCTTCATACTGATTTCCATAACGGTTGCAACATTCTACACTCTCACCAGCAGTGAAGAAGGGTTCCTTTTTTCCCACAGCCTCTCCAGCATTTGTCGTTGGGTGATTTCTTTATGATAGCCATTCTTTCTGGGGTGAGATGATATCTCAATGTGGTTTTAATTTGCATTTCACTAATGGCTAGCGATGTGGCGCATTTTTTCAAATATTTATTCGCTTCTTTAATTTCTTCCTCTGAGAAGCGTGTGTTCATTTCGGATGCCCATTTCTGGATTGGATCTTTAAATTTTGGGGCCCTAGTGTTTTTTAGTTCTTTATAGATTCTAGAGAGCAGCCCCTTGTCTAATTACTTATCATGATTTTTTCCAAATTTGTACATTGCCTTTTCCCTTTATTGGTAATTTCTTTTGACAAGAGAAAACCTCTCAGTAAGAGCAGATCCCAGTTGTTAAGTCTTTCAACTGT
>NW_004526864.1:0-453 GCF_000260255.1 Octodon degus
ATTTCTTGTTTAATTTCATCTGTGACCCATTGGTTGCTGAGTAAGGTGTCATTTAATTTCCATGTATTTAAAGATTTTCTGGTTTCTTTTGTCATTTATTTCCAGTTTCATTGCAATGTGGTCACATAATGTGCATAGGATAATTTCTGTTTTCTTGCATATACTTAAGCATGACCAATGGACCAGTATGTGGTCTATTTTAGAAAATGAGCCATGTGCAGCTGAGGAAAATGTGCATTCAGCTGTGTTTGGGTGGAACACTCTGTATATGTCCCCCAAATTCATTTGTTTCAAACTCTGCTTCAGATCTGTAATTTCTTTGCTATGTTTTTGTCTGGTTGACCTATCTTTTGGAGATAAGGGTGTGTTAAAGTCTCCTGTTAAAATTGTGGTATTGCATATTCTATTTGTCATGTCCATTAACATTTGCTTTATATAGTTTGGTGCTCCCAT
>NW_004526864.1:2905-4096 GCF_000260255.1 Octodon degus
TTTCAGATTGGGTTTCCTGCTTATGTTTCTGTAGTTGCTTCTTTACCTCATCTGCTACGAGGTCTGAGAGTTCTTTTTTTATTTTAGAAAAGAATTGAGCTGTGATTACCTCTATATCTCTCTGCTGTTGCTTATTTACTATTGTCTCTCTTAATTCATGCATTTGATCCGAGCTAGTGTCCTCCGCACTTTTTCTGGGTGGGCACTATGTTTCTTCCATATGTTTCTGCATTTGATTCTTTAGTGCAGATGCTATTAATTTAGGGATTTGTTTTTTCATTTCCAATCTGAGGTCTTCTATATCTTTCTGCAGCTGTTTCTTTATTTCAGAAGCCATTGATTTATTGCTTGCATCTGTGCGATTTCCAATTTGTTCTGTGTTAGTGTCCTCTGCACTTGTTATGGATGGGCCTGGGTTCTGAGGTTGCATTTTGTTCCTTCTCTTCATTTTGTGTAGCACTGTCTTCTGACCTTTGTTGTAAATCTTTGCTGTAGTTATTACCTTCGCCCGTACTGAAATTCATATGCAGCTCTACAAAGTTTGGACTTATCCAGCTGTGTCTGGCTTGGTTCTGACTGCTCTGCTCAGCTCCATCCCGCTGCTGACCTTGAGGGTGAACCTGTTGTGCGTCTGTGGCAAGATGTTCTTCTCCTCGACTAACTGGGTGGATCTATCCTCTACACACTCTGCAGGGATTGCTGCTGCAGAGTTACACCCCAGGCTTGTATGTCAGGACTGAGCTGTGCCTGGAGGGGGCAAGGTGAAGTACAGGGAAGAAGCTCTCCCACACACTCACAGGACCTGGGCTAAGACTGGCTCTGGGGGTTCCCAGAACACCGGAAAATTCCTACATGTCAGGTGGTGTGGGGAGGTGCTGCGGAGTGTTGTGGGTTGGCCCAAGGGTGTGGGAGAGGGTCTGGCCCACGCTGCGCCCGACTGGGACAGGTCCTGCAGGTGCAAGGTAGCAGGAAGCTCTCCAAACACTCACTGGACCTGGGCTAGGACTGGGTCTGGGGTTCCCGGAACTCGGCAGAAATTCCTACTTGGCGGGTGGGGTGGGGAAGGTACTGCGGAGTGGTGAGGGGCAGCCCGAGGAGGTGGGAGAGGGTCTGGACCACACTGCACCTGGGCTGTGTCTTGTCCTTTCGGCGCAGGATAGCAGAAATCTCACCACACACTCACCGGACCTG
>NW_004526864.1:4513-6221 GCF_000260255.1 Octodon degus
GAGACTAAACTGAGGAATTATACAGTAATTTACATCATCAGTCTTTTTTATTTCATTTGAGACAGGGTCTTGATAAGCTATCCAGGCTGGGTTTGAGTACCACAGTGGTAGGATGACAGGTTTGGACGGCTAATCCTGGCTACATTTATCTTTCTTAAAATAAAAATACACTCTAAATCACCTGAGTTGTAGAACCACGATTTAGAAAGTCTTTCTTTCTTTCTTTCTTTCTTTCTTTCTTTCTTTCTTTCTTTCTTTCTTTCGTCTTTCTTTCTTTCTTTCTCTTTCTTCCTTTCTTTCTTTCGTTCTTTCTTTTTTTTCTTGTCTCTCTCTTTCTTTCTTTTGTTCTTTCCTCTTTCTTTCTTTCTTTCTTTCTTTCTTTCTTTCTTTCTTTCTTTTTTTTCCTTCTTTCTTTGGAGACAGACCCAGGATGACCTAGAATTCTAGAAATGTACTGAACTTCAAAAAGTATTTGGAACAAACTTGTGTTCATGCAGTCTTGCAAAAATATCATGAGCTATTTGCTTATCAGAGAACAACAATATGTGTATAATTTTTTGGAAGAAGGTAACCTGAAAGAAATACTGAAGAATGAGAATACTTCTTTACATGTTCTGAGATAACTGAGCCTCTTCCATAGACATAAGAAAAAAACAAATAGCTATTGGATTCATGAACTTTAGGTGGCAGTTCTTAGCTGAACACAGTGGATAGCCCTCCGTATTCTTCTGCCATAATGTCTCCCTCCAATCCTCAGGCCACTATTTTTTCACTTACTTTTCAGTGCTTGGCCTAAACATCCCCATATCACTTCCTATGAGTTAAACACTCTCTCGTGTATCCTCATACCTTCATGTACTTGTAATTGTAACTCTTGCTTTTCATCATTTCTGTCGCACCAGCCCCAGTCCTTACACTCACCTCTTGATCAACTTTATTGCCATAATCAAAGCATAGTTGCAGTGCAGAAGGTGATAAAGCATGAAAGTTGTGGGCAGGCAGTGTGACATTGTCCTGGTAGCATTATTTAACCTTTCTGAACGAGATCCCAGCAACACGATGCAGCACTGCCAATCTCATCTCCTCACATAATCTGTGCTCCAAGGACTCTCTCAGGCATCCAGCTATAGAATACAGGCAGTGCACCACCTTATGTGGGTATAGGAAGAGCTCCATGAGCCATAGTTAGGAAGGAAGTGTGCAGAAAGCTGGTTATTAATTTTCTTGAGCCAGGTGCTTCCTCTACAGGACAGTCTATGGATGGAAAAGGTGGCTGGAATCCAACCTACTGTTTTGTTCTGCCTCTTCTAAAGAACAAAGAGCCCTGGAGTCACAGAGAACCCCACACTGTGCCATCTCTTAGAGAAAGGGAAGAAAACTGAGACACTGCCCAAGGACACCCACTGTTTCTACTCTAAGACTAAATCTCAGGCTGAGGAAGGTCAAGCTGTCTCTAGGAAGGTGAGGTTGCTTTCAGCTCCAAAGGCACTGAGAGATCCTCACCCAGTTTAATCCCTGCAAACACTGAAATGCCACCTTTCCAGCACCAGGTAACAGCAGGCTGGAAGGCAGCTAGCAGAGCTGTGAGAATACCCTGATGCCCAAACAGAGCAGCCAGGAGGTGAGGAGATGCAAGGCAAAGCTGAAAGCTGCAGTTCAGGGCAGCCCATCCACAGGACCTGGAACTGGGCCCATGGGCCAGATTAGG
>NW_004526865.1:0-702 GCF_000260255.1 Octodon degus
TTGTGTAGCACTGTCTTCTGACCTTTGTTGTAGATCTTTGCTGTAGTTTTAACCTTCGCACGTACTGAAGTTCAGGTGCAGCTCTATAAAGTTTGTACTTATCCAGCTGCGTCTGGCTTGGGTCTGGCTGCTGTGCTCAGCTCTTTTTCGCTGCTGCCCTTGAGGGTGAACCTGTTGTGCCCCTGTGGCGAGATGTTCTGCTCCTGGACTCGCTGGTTGGATCTATCCTCTACACTCTCTACAGGGATTGCAGCTGCAGGATTACACCCCAGGCGTGTATGCCACGCCTGAGCTGTGCCTGGTGGGCCAAGGTGTAGTAGGGGGAAGAGGAAGCTCTTCTACACGTGCACTGGACCTGGTCTAGGACTGCATCTCAGGGTTCCTGGACAGGTCAGATATTCTTACTCGGCGGGCTGGGTGGGGGAGGTACTGCGGAGTGTTGGGGGGTGGCCAAGGGGGTGGGAGAGGGTCCGGCCCACGTTGCGCCTGGGCTGGGACTGGTCCTGCCGGCGCCGGGTAGCAGGAATCTCTCCACATACTCACCGGACGTGGGCCAGGACTGGGTCTGGGGGTTCCAGGAACTCGGTAGAAATTCCTATTCGGTGGGTAGGGTGGGCGAGGTTCTGCGGAGTGGTGGGAGGCGGCCCAAGGGGGTGGGAGAGGTTCTGGTCCACGCTGCGCCTGGGGTGGGACTGGTCCCGC
>NW_004526865.1:1497-5161 GCF_000260255.1 Octodon degus
CACTTCTTTCTGCTGCAGGCATTAGAGTTGAACCCTTTGTGTCTCTCTGGGAAGATGTTCTGCTCCTGAATCAGCTGGGTGGCTCTTGCCTCTAGCCTCTTTTCAGGGAGTTCTGCTGAAGTTTTCCGTGCTGGCCTGAGCTCTAGGTCTATTCAGGATCCCTCGTGTCATCTCACTCACTTGCAGGGCCTGCACTCTGGATCTATTCAGGATCCTGTGGCCTCGGTTGTCTCACTCACTCGCAGTACCTGCGCTCTGTGTGTATTCAGGATCCTGCAGGCCCCTGGTCAGCTCACTCACTCGCAGGGCCTGCGCTCTGGGTCTGTTCAGGATCCCATCGGTTCCCAGGTCGGTTCACTTACTCTCCAGGCCTGCGCTCTGGTTCTATTCAGGATCCTGCCGGCTCCAGGTCATCTCAATAGTTACATATTTTCACACAGAAAGTTTAGAAATCTACCCATATACAGCATTATAGCAGGTAAGTCCTTTGACTTTTTTCTTGTCTCTTGTTTTCATTTATTACACTTTAAAAAACAGCAAACATTTACTTGAGACAGTATGGTAGTATCTGGTACATCATGACAAGCAGTACGCATTTAGATGACCTGAATGATGGGCATTCCAAGCATGACCCTGGTATTACACATTGCTATTTTCAGTGCAGTTGCTTAGTTCCCAGGTATCAGAATATGTAGTTAGTGAGAGTGAGAATCCTACCAATTATCTGCTAGATTTGAAAACCTGCTGAAGATTCCCAAGATCATTGCCTTACCCATCTTGTGCATATAAATGTATGGCTTTGTCCCTGTTATGTTTCCTAGCTTTTCTCCTTGCTGTCTCTTCATTGTCTAATCCTCAAGCTCTCACTTTTCTTTTCATTGTGGTATACCTTTGTATTTTTATTTCTTCATTTTAGTTCTTATACTAGGAAGACTATATGATATTTACACCTGTGGGTCTGGTTTATTTCACTTATGAGTATATCTTCAAGTGGTATCCACTTAAATATGAAGGCTTTGAGTTTATCATTCTTTATAGCTGAGTAATAAAAATGCCACATCTTTTTCATCCATTCCTCAGATGATAGGCTTTTTGGTTGTTTCCAAGAGTTGACCATCACTAACTGTGCAGCTATAAACATAGGTACACATATATCACTATGATATGATGTTTTCAGTTCGTGTGGTAAAATTCTCAGTGAGGGGATAGCTGGTTTGAATGAGATTTCTAGTCCTACTTTTTAAAGGAGTGTCCACACTGATTTCCATAGTGGTTGCACCAGTCTACATTCCCACCAGCAGTGGAGAAGCATTCCTTTTTCCCCACAGCCTCTCCAACATGTGTTGTTGGTTGATTTCTTTATGACAGTCATTCTTTGTGGGGTGAGATGGTATCTTAGTGTTGTTTTAATTTGCATTTTACAGATGGCTAGTGATGTGGAGCATTTTTTCATGTATTTTTTCGCTTCTTTAATTTCATCCTCTGTGAAGTCTGGGTTCATCTCGGATGCCCATTTCTGGATTGGGTTTTTAAGTTTTGGGGCACTAATGTTTTTTAGTTCTCTATAAATTCTAGAGAGCAGACCTTTGTCTGAGTGCGTATTAGTCAAGAGGTTTTCCAAATTCATTGGCTGTCTTTTTACTTTGTTGGTAATTTCTTTTGATGTGCAAGAGCTTCTCAATAAGAGCAGGTCCCAGTTGTTAATTCTTTCAAGTGTTACCTATGCAATTTGATTTTTGTTGATGAACTCTGCCTACCCCTATGTCTTCAAGAGTTCCACCTACTTTCTCTTCCAGGGGATTTAGCATTTCTGTTTTATTGTTTATATCTTTAATCCATTTAATATAGTTACCTAGTGTACAAGGCATGGGCATAGCAATTTCTCCAGTCAGTATTAGCATAATTGTCTATTTTCTAATGAAGAGACAATAATATTATAGATGACTTGCACTTTCCTCCTTTTCCATACTGTCCTTTTCCCTTTCATCCATTCTAGGTCCTTTTGAATAATTTCTTCTCATTTGACAGTTTGTATAGTGCATTTTAGAACTTATTTATTCTTTGAGTTTTTTAAACATGGTGGCAATTTTACATTTTCGCACCTGAGTCTTTTTTAATTCACTTATGAGTATCATCCTAAGTTGCATCCTTTTCCTATAAAAGTCTTAAATTTATCCTTTTTTATGGCTGGGTAGTGCTCTGTCATACAAAAATCCCATATTTTTAAAAATCCATTCTGCAGTTAATTGGCATTTTTGTTATCTCCAAGATTTAGCTGTTGTACATTTTGTTGCAGTAAATATCGGTGCCTATATATGACTGTGGTATGACATTTGAATTTCTCTGGGAATATCCTCAGAAGAAAAATATCTGGGTCAAATGGGACCTCTAATACTAGTTTCTTGAGAAATCTCCACTCTGATTTCCACAGTGGTTCCTCCAATCTACACTCCCACTACAGTGGAGAAGTGTTCCTTTCTCCCCCCAAATCCTCCAAAAGACATCTTAAAAATGCCAAGAGATCATGGAAAATCAATTCAATAACTTATAGGTGCTGCTAAGAATAATAGCAAGATTAATCAGAATGAATGAAAAACTGGAAGATAAAACATAAAAAATCTTTTCATAGAAGTAGTGACAGAAAACAACCCAGGCATGAAAAAAGAAATTTTGTTTTTGGTGGGGAGACATTTTAGATATACCTTATGATAATGTTTGTTGTACGGAGATTGTATGTGTGTTAAATATATTATGCTTCTTTTTTCATATTTCCCCTCCACTCCCTTGAATGTCCCTTCCTTGTTTATTTATAAAAGCTTTCTTTGCATTTCTTCCTCCTATTCTATTTTTTTCTTGTTCCTTCTTTCCTTTCCCGCTCACCCTTCCCTTGTTTCCTCTTCACTTGACCATTTTCTTTCCATTTTCCAGTATTACACATTTTTTTCTTTCTTACACTTTCAGCTTTTCACACCAGGGAAACCGTGTGGTATTTGAATGTGTATGTCCATTTATTTCACTTAAAAGTATAGCCTCAAATGACCAGTAATGATTCATGTTTTTTTGTTTCCATTTGGACTTCTCTATCAAAAAGGTATTTATTCTTTTCATATGTCAACTTTTGGTTTGAGTCTTTAAATTTCTGGGGAGAGTCTGATTTTTTTGAGTTCTTTTTAATTCTGAAAATAAGTCCTTTATCTGAGGCACATGTGGCAAAAGTTTTTCCTCCACTCTCGGTTTTCTCTTCATTCTGTCAATGACCTTTTTTTGCTGTACTAATGTTGTTCAATAACCTGAGATTCCAGTTGTGGTTTCTTTGTAACGCACTTCCTGTGCAACTAGACTTTTGTTCATAAAGTCATTGCCTAAAACAATGTCCTCAAGAGTTCTACCTATTCTCTCTTCCAGCTGATTTAATGTTTCTGTTTTAATATTTAGATCTTTGATCCATTTTGATTTTAGATTAGTGACTGGTGAAAGATAGGCATCTAATTTTAGTGTTTGGCCTGTGAAACTGCAGTTTCCCCAGCACTGTTACCTAAACAGGCTATCTTTCTTCCAGTGAGGGTGTTCAGCTTCTTTGTCAAAGATTAGGTGGCTAAGCACACTTAGATATATTTCTACATCTTCTAATCTGTTCCATTCATCCTCAGGTCTGCTTGCTTGC
>NW_004526866.1:0-764 GCF_000260255.1 Octodon degus
GCCCCTTTGTCAAAGATAAAGTGGCTGAGTGTGTTCGTAGGGGCTTCAGCGTCTTCTAATCTATTCCCTTGATCCTGGGGTCTATTTTGATGCCAGTACCATGCTGATTTTATCACAGTAGTCTTCTAGTATAATTTCAAGTCCGTAATTGTAATGCCTCTTGCCTGGCCTTTATTACCCAGAATTGCCTTTGCTATTCTATGTGTTGCCCAGTTCTAGATAAATTTTAGGAATGATTTCTCTATGTCTATGGGGTATGTCGCTGGTAGTCTGATAGGGATTGAATTAAATCTGTACAGCAATTTTGGGAGTATGGCCATCTTCACAATGTTCATTCTTCCTATCCAGTAGCATGGAATATCTTTCCTTTTTCTGAAATCCTCCACGATCTCTTTTTTCATAATACAGTAATTTTCTGCGAAAAGATCTTTGATTTCTTTAGTTAGATTAATTCCAAGGTATTTCGTTTTCCTCGGTGCTATTGCAAAAGGAATTGTTTCTATAATTTCCCTCTTAGTGTGTTTGTTGTCTGTGTAGAGGAATGCTATTGATTTTGGGTATTGATTTTTTTTTTTAAGTTTCCATGATAAGCATACTACTTTTTTTTCAAAATTTTATTGATAAACACATAGAAGTGAGACAGTTTCAAATCAAATTGGAAGAACAGATTCAACAAAGAACACACTGCCTATATTCTTCTTAGTGGTTAATTGCTGTACAAGATGCAGACTTGAGATCCTATTTACAAACACCATTAGAAGAAA
>NW_004526866.1:1801-3480 GCF_000260255.1 Octodon degus
GCACTCCAAATATGAAACTACTATTAAAAATTACCATCTGCAGTGTAGTAGCTCATTTCACAGGTATCAGTATATATAGTTTGTCAGGGTGAGAATCTTTCCAATTAACTGCTAGATTAAAAAACCTTCTGAATAATCTCAGGATCATTGCTTTGTTCATCTTTTACACATAGCTGTATGGCTTGAGATTGTCATGTTTCCTAGCTCTTCTCCTTTCCATCTCTTGACTAGTTAGTCCTTGAGACCCTGCTGTCCTTTTACTTGTTTTATATCTTTCTAATTGTATTTCTTCTTTGGAGTCCTTATACTAGGGAGACTATACGATATTTACACATGTGTGTCTGGTTTATTTCACTTATGAGTATATGTTCAAGTGGCATCCACTTCAATATAAAGGCTTGCAGCTTATCATTCTTAATAGCTGAATAATACTCCATTGTGTAAAAATACCACATCTTTCTCAACCATTCCTCAGGTGATGGGCATCTTGGTTGTTTCCAAGATTTGGCTATCACAAATTGTGCCGCTATAAACATAGGCACACATATATCCCAATGATATGATGTTTTCAGATCCTCTGGAAAAATTCCCAGTAGAGGAATAGCTGGTTTAAAGGCTATTTCCAGAACAACTTTTCTAAGGAGTCTCCATACTGATTTCCATAACGTTTGCACCTTTCTACACTCCCACCAGCAGTGGAGAAGGGTTCCTTTTTCCCCACAGCCTCTCCAACATTTGTTATTGGGTGATTTCTTTATGATAGCCATTCTTTCTGGGGTGAGATGGTATGTCAATGTGGTTTTAGTTTGCATTTTACGAATGGCTAGTGACATGGAGCATTTTTTCATATATTTATTCGCTTCTTTAATTTCTTCCTCTGAGAAACATTTGTTCATCTCGGATGCCCATTTCTGGATTGGGTCTTTAAATTTTTGGGCCCTAGTGTTTTTAGTTCTTTATAGATTCTAGAGAGCAGACCTTTGTCTGAGTATTTATTTGTCATGATTTTTTCCAAATTTGTGGATTGCCCTTTGACTTTGTTGGTAATTTCTTTTGACATGAAAAAACTCAGTAACAGCAGGTCCCAGTTGATGATTCTTTCTACTGTTACCCGTGCGATTTGATTTCTGTCCATGAACTCTTTGCCTACCCCATGTCTTCAAGAGTTCCTCCTACTTTCTCTTCCAGGAGATTTAGTGTCTCTGCTTTAATGTTTAGACCTTCAATCCATTTTGAGTTTAGTTTAGTGCATGGTTGTAGATCTGGGTCAAGTTTGAGTTTTCGGCATGTAGAGAGCCAGGTTTTCCAGCTCCATTTATTACAGAGGCTATCTTTCTTCCAGTGAGTATGTTTGGCCCCTTTGTCAAAGATAAGGTGGCTGAGTGTGTTCATAGTGGCTTCATTGTCTTCTAATCTATTCCCTTGATCGTCAGGTCTATTTTGATGCCAATACCATGCTGATTTTATCACAGTAGCCTTGTAGTATAATTTCAAGTCAGCAATGGTAATTCCACCTGACTTGTCTTTATTGCGCAGAATTGCCTTTGCTATTTTAGGACTTTTTCTGTCCCAGATAAATTTTAGCAGTGATTTTGGGAGTATGGCCATCTTCACAATGTTGGTTCTTCCTATCCAGGAGCATGGGATATCTTTCCACTTTCTGAAATCCTCTATGATCT
>NW_004526866.1:3795-5178 GCF_000260255.1 Octodon degus
GCTACTGAATTTCTGTATTAATTCTAGTAGCTTCTTGGTGGAGTTTTTTGGGTCTTCTAAGTAAAGTATCATGTCATCCGTAAATAAAGATAATTCAATTTCTTCTTGGCTATTCGTATTTCTTTTATTTCTTTCTCTTTTCTAATGGCTGTAGCTAATGATTCCAGAACTATATTGAATAGGTTTGGTGAGAGAGGACATCTTTGTCTTGTACTCGATCTAAGAGTAAAATATTTCAGTTTTTCTCCATTTAGGATTATATTAGCCATTGTTTTTTCCTAATGGCTTTTACCAGATTGAATTAGAGGCCATCTATTCCAATTTTCTGTAGTACTTTGTATATGAATGAGTGTTGGACTTTGTGGAAAGCCTTTTCTGCATCAATGGAGATTATCATGTGGTTTTTAGATTTCTCTTTATTGATATAGTGTATTACATTGTTTGATTTCAAATATTAACCATGCTTGCATTCCTGGGATGAATCCTACCTGGTCATGGTGTATGATCTTCTTGATGATTTGCTGTATTCTATTTGCTAGGATTTTATTGAGGATTTTGGCATCTATGTTCATGAGGGAGATAGGCCTGTAGTTCTCTTTCTTAGTTGCATCTTTCCCTGGTTTTGGTATTAGTATAATACTTGCCTCCAGGAATTATTTTGGGAGGATTTTTTCCTTTTCCATTTCATGGAAGTGTTTGAGGAGTATAGGGACTACATCTTCTGTAAATGTCTTGTAGAATTCAGCTGTGAATCCATCCGGACCTGGACTTTTCTTTGCCGGTAGGTTTTTAATTACTTCTCGTATTTCATTGGCTGTTGTTTGGCAATTGATAGTGGTTATATCTTGTCGATTCAGTTGTGGTAATTTGTACATTTCTAGGAATCTGTCCTTTTCTACAGTGTCTTCTATTCTGCGAGAGTAAAGATTCTCAAAGTAGCTATTGATAATCTTCTGAATTTCCACTGAGTCTGTGGTAATTAAACCCTTGGCATTTCTTATTGCTTGTATTTGAATTTTTTCTTTCCTCTGACGACGTGAGCTAGGGACTCATCAATTTTATTTAATCTTTCAAAGTAACAGTTTTTTGCTTTTTTAATTCTTTGAATTGATTTCTTCGTCTAAATTGAATTAATTTCTGCTCTAATCTTTATGATTTCCTCCTGTCTTTGTGCTCTGGATGTGTTTTGCTCTTTCTTTTCTAGTTGTTGAAGGTGCAGCATTAGGGTGTTTATTTGTTCTTGTTGTGTGTTCCTAATGTGTGAGTACACAGCTATGAATTTCCCTCAGAGAACTGCTTTCATCATATCCCATAAATTCCGGTAAGTTGTGCTTGAATTTTCATTGAATTGTAGATATTGTTGAATTTCTTGTTTAATTTCAT
>NW_004526867.1:0-2649 GCF_000260255.1 Octodon degus
GGGCCAGGGAGATGGCTCAGTGGAATAAGCGCTTCTCTGGCAAGCGCAAGGGCCTGAGTTCAATCCCTGGTTCCGCAAAAAAAAAAAAAAAAAAAGATTTCATGAAACAGCTAGGTCTAGATTAAATGCCTAAATGGCATACTTCTTGTCTTGAAATACAGGACTTAATTTCCAAGGAATTATCAGGGGAGTCTGAAGACAAAGATGTTCAAGATGAGAGAACAAGAATTCTGGAGCGGCCTCAAGAGCTGCTGAACTCCCCACTGCTCATCAGAGAGCTTGTGAAGGTGACATCGTTCAGTGACCACCACGCCCCTCCTCATCCCTCCCTGAGGGTGCACCTTTGGTGTTCAGGGCTCGCTGTGGTTCCCTGGGGCCCCTGTGTTTTCTCCCAAAAAAGTTCTTATGGAACTATCTGAGGTGCTGAACTAAGGTACACTTTAGTGACGTGTGTTCTCTGGATCTTTTTTTAGATATACTTTAAACATCCAGTAATTATGGCTGTGAAAAATATCTCCTTTGCAGTCCAAAACCAGGAGTGTTTTGGATTACTTGGATTTAATGGGGCAGGAAAAACAACCACGTTTGAAATTTTGACGGGCGAGCTTAGTCCTACCTCTGGAGATGTGTTCATTGATGGCTTTAACATCACCAAAAATAACCTGAAGGTAAGACTCTGCTATAGTATGAGAGGTGAAAAGCTTGGGCGTTGAGGACACAGGCTGGTGCCCAGGGATGCCAGGTGGCAGCCAGGGTGACACTTGTGCAGTGCTGTTGATGCAGGCAGTGGGTCTGGAAGGCAAAGTCAATTTCTAAGAGAATGAAGTGGCAAGTACATAACCTACAGCAAAGTGTCCTTTGTGTTCTTTGAAGCTGTTACAGTAAAAGCAAAGTTCTCTCAACAGCACATCTCGCAGATCCTGGTAAGGTGCTGTAATCTCACAAGGCGAGAGAGGCTGGAAAAAGATCCGGGCTTGAGTTCCAACAAAGGCCTTGATCGAACTGCCCGAGGCACTGCAGCAAGGTGGCTTTGGAGAGTGGTCATGGTCAAGGCGGGCTCACCAACATGATTTCTTTTAAAGTATTAGTTAGTACAGGGTCTACAGGGTCTCACTACACAGATTGGACTTGTAGTGATCCTTCTTGGTTTTCGGCCTCCCAAGAGCTGGGATTCCAGGCACGTACCACCATGCCCAGTCTCGACCGCTGACCCAGTGTGCCCTGGGGGTGGGGTCCGCAAGCATGCCAGGGATCAAAGCCCCAGCCCGAGTCTGCCTAAGCAGGCACTTTCATCCGCTGAGCTATCTGGCTGGCCCCTTTCACCAGCCTTTGTGTCAATGCATTACCTAGTCCTTGGCTCTAGGTGTCACCCAGAAAAGAAGCCAATGTGCTGAGAATTTTAAGAAGGAAGTGGCAAAGTTTTAAATGTCATGCCCTCTCACACAAAGTAAAACCTGGACTATACATTAGATTGAGTACATAGAATTCCACTGGTAAAGGCAGCAAGAACAACTATACCAGGGCCAAGTGAGCAGTGGTAACGGAAACCTGTGGCACGATTCTGTCTCTGCGCTTCAGATGGGCCACTACAGTCATGCTCTTAGAAAAACAGGACCACAGTCTCATGGTAAGCTGGAAATCTAGGAGCATGGACTGCGGGGAAAAATATCTTTTTTTGTATTTAAAACAGGGTCTACAGGGTTCACTGTGTAGATCGGACTTGTGATCCTCCTATTTACAGCCTCCCGAGTGCTGGGATTACAGAAGCGGACAACCACTCCCAGTCTCAGTTGCAGTCTCAGTGCACCCCAGGGCAAGACCGGCATGGCAGGCCTGGAGATCAGACTCCAGCCCCTGCATCTGCCTAAGCAGGTGCTTTAATCCGCTGAGCTATTTGGCCAGCCCCAGACTCTGTTTTTAAGAAAGTTAGTGGTGCTGCAAAGGCGAGTATTAGAATTAGCCCAAACTTGTCAGGAGGAGGCAGAAGACACTCAAACGTTGAATAAGTCAACACAATTATACTGGAGGGGGAAAGTGGGGAGGGAGAGGAGTGATGAGTGATGAAAGGGGGTGAGTGGGCCCTTCCAGGTGGTTTCCACACTACAGGGGTACAGCGGGTCTCCTCTGGCATCCTTTGCACACCTGCCAACTGGTCTCCACAGTTTATAGGTGCAGCAGGTCTCCCCTGCTCCCCTGTTTCCACACCTACCAGGTGGCCCCCACAGTGCAGGGGTACAGAGCATCCCCCCTGGTACCCTTTCCACACCTAGCAGCTGGTCCTTACAGTGCAGGAGTACAGCAGTTTTCCCTGCTACCCTTTCCACATTTACCAGCTGGTCCCCGCAATATAGGGATATGGTAGGTCTCCCCGGCACCCTTTCCACACCTACTAGGTGGTCCTCACAGTGCAGGGGTACAGAGGGTCCCCCCTGGTACCCTTTCCACACCTACCAGGTGGTCCTCACAGTGCAGGGGTACAAAGGGTCCTCCCTGGCACCCTTTCCATACCTAGCAGCTGGTCCCCACAATGTAGGAGTACAGCAGGTTTCCCCAATACCCTTTCCACACCTACCAGCTGGTCCTCACAGTGCAGGGGTACAGAGAGTCTCCCTTGGTACCCTTTCCACACCTACCAGCTGGTCCTCACAG
>NW_004526867.1:2749-5302 GCF_000260255.1 Octodon degus
GTCTCCCCTGGTACCCTTTTCACACCTACCAGCTGGTCCTCACAGTGCAGGGGTACAGAGAGTCTCCCTTGGTACCCTTTCCACACCTACCAGCTAGTCCTCACAGTGCAGGGGTACAGAGGGTCTCCCCTGGTACCCTTTCCACACCTACCAGCTGGTCCTCACAGTGCAGGGGTACAGAGGTCTCCCCTGGTACCCTTTCCACACCTACCATCTGGTCCTCACAGTGCAGGGATACAGAGGGTCTCCCCTGATACCCTTTCCACACCTACCAGTTGGTCCTCACAGTGCAGGGATACAGAGGGTCTCCCCTGGTACCCTTTCCATACCTACCAGTTGGTCCTCACAGTGCAGAGGTACAGAGGGTCTCCCCTGGTACCCTTGCCACACCTATCAGCTGCTTCTCAAATTGCAAGGGTACAGTGGCTCTGCTCTGGTATCCTTTCCACACCACTTACTGGAAATCCTTGAGAGCGACAAAGGTGACACAAAATAGGCCCAGTAGCCTGACTGTGAGGAAGAAAAGAATTTAATGAATTTGTTGGCAGAAGCAAAAGCTATTTGGGAAGCAGAGAAAAGACATCAGTGTGAAATGTTATAAGAAACCAGGCACACAAGCAAAACACTAGCCCTGAGGAATGGCTAATTCTGAGTTTAATAAATCTGAGAGAACTTTTGCTAGCTCCAGTGAGTCCCTGAGTTTGCTGCTGTAAAACATCTCCCACCTTTTTTGTGACAGATGGTGATACTCTCATTTATTCAAGCCTTTAAAACTATCCTCTAACATTGTCTTTATTTATGGTAAAAATGTATGTAACATAAGTAAAGTTCACCGGCGTAAGCACCTCTGAGGGCTCCGTTCAGCGTCATTAAGGACACTCACACGCACTCATCACCACGCTTCCAGAACTTTTCCACTATCCCAAGCGATAGTCTGTACCCACAGAACAACATACCCAACTCCTCCCTTTCACAAGTGGGTGAATCTGACTGTATGTTAGGTACCCCACGAAAGTACATCATGTTTTTGTCCTCTCACCAAGCAATTGGCTTCAATTGATATCTGTGTATTAAAATTTCACTACAGTTTTGGGTCCAATATTCCATTTTATGGGCATATGACATTTTGTTTGTTGGTTCATCTATTGAATATCTGTATTACTTTTACATTTATCTATTGCAAATAAGGATGCTATAAGTATTAGTATAAAAATGTGTCATGGACTGAGGAGATAACTCAGCAGCATCAGCGCCTGCCTGACAAGCGCAAGGTCCTGAGTTCGATACCCAGTACTGCAAAATGAATAAATAAAAATGTGTTAGCTTTCTGTCACTATAACAAAATACACAAGACGATTCACTCAAGTATAAAGAGAAAATATTATTTTAGGCCCATTGTTTCCAAGGTTCCAGTCTATGGCCCATAGTCCCCGTATTCGGGAGAGGGGGCAGTTTGTGCCAGAGCAAAACCACTCATCTCCTGGCCAGGACACAAACAGGAAAGAGGATCCAAGTCCCCACTGACGCTAGGAGAATCCCCTTGGCCTCATCTCTCAGACGCTGTTCGGCCGCACAACAGAGCCCTCTGGAAACAAAACTTTAGCCTACGTGGGCATTTGAGAGGCATTCAGTGTTTGAACTAGAGCAATAAATGCCTGCTTGAGTACCCACTTTCAGAAATTCTAGAAATAGAATTGTAAGATTATGCGGCAGTAACGTTATGGTGGTTTCTGAAACGTTACTGTATTCCGCGTCGGCTGCACCGTTAGCCTCACCAGTAGTGCCCAGGCTCCTGTTTCTTCATATCACCAACAGTTCTCATTTTCTGGGTTTTTTTTTACATAGAAGCCACCTTAACATATATGAGGGGGTATCATTACCATATTTATTAGTGAGTTTTGTCCTTTTTTAAGTGTTTGTTGTCATTTCTATCTTCTTTGGAGAAATAACTATTCAAGTCCTTTGACCAATTTTAAATTAGATTGGTTTTGTTGTTGCTTATTTTCTTATTGATTGTATGATTTTTGAGTATTTTATCCAGTTGTGTGCACTGTTTCTTGCAGTGTCCTTTGGCAGGCAAAGCCTTTAATTTGATGAAGTACAGGTTATCTGATTGTTGTTGTTTGGTGATTTTGATGTCATATCTACAAACTTTTTCCCTATGCTTTTTCTAAAATTTGTATTACTTGTTTAACTCTTTGGTCTATTTTGAGTTTTTTATTGTATATGATATGAGAATGGTGCAACTTTATTCTTTTGTGTATACTTTTGCAAATACTGCTTTTTAAAACTTTAGTCAGGGGCTGGTGAGATGGCTCAGTGGTTTAAAGCACCTATTTAGAACAAGCTTAGCAAAGCACAGGGACCGCGGTTCAATCCCCCAGTACCACATGCCAGCCAGCCCCGCCCCCGATGGGCTGAGCTGGCCACACACACACACACACACGTAAATAAATCAATAAAATTTTTAAAAAACTAATGAGTCAATAAAAATATTTTGCCCCAGACCCAGTCCTAGCCCAGGTCCGTTGAGTGTGCGGAGAGTTTCCTGCT
>NW_004526868.1:0-2093 GCF_000260255.1 Octodon degus
AGCAGGAAACTCTCCGCTCACTCACCGGACCTGGGCTAGGACTGGGTCCTGAACATCAAAAATCTTAGGCCTAACATGGCACATGTATTTTCCATCAATATTGATATGCTAAACATTAAGTCCCTACAGACTAATGAGATGAAGATTTAAAAAATGAAAATTATTTAAGGAATATGAATAGGGGCCAGGGAGATGGCTCAGTGGAATATGCCCTTCCCTGGCAAGTGCAAGGGCCTGAGTTCAATCCCTCCTTCCGCAAAAAAAAACAATATGAATAAATAATTACATATTTTTACAGAGAAATTTAGAAATCCAACCATATACAGCATTGTAGCAGGACAGAACTGTGACTTATTTTTCTTCTTCTTTTGTCTTTTTTTCATTTATTATCCATTAAAATAATTTTACTTGTGAGACAGTATGGTGATATTTGGTATGTCATGACAAGAAGTATGTATTTAGGAGAGTATAATGACAGATATTCCAAGAGAGACCCTTCTATTACAAATTGCTAACTTCAGTGCAGTTGTTTGGTTCACAGGTATCCCCATATATAGTTAGTGTGAGAATCCTACCAATTAACTACTAGTTTCAAAAACCTACTGATGTTTCTCAGGGCCATTACCTTGCTTATCTTGTGGTCATAAATGTATGGCTTTGTCCCTGTCCTGCTTCCCAGTGTTACTTCTTGCCCTCTCCTCGTTGTTAAATCCTCAAGTTCTCGCTTTCCTTTTAATTGTGTTATACCTTTCTATTTGTATTTCTTCTTTTGAGTTCTTTTACTAGGGAGATAGTACAATATTTACACATGTGGGTCTGCTTCATTTCACTTATGAGTATATCTTCTAGTGACATTCACTTCAATATAAATGCTTCAAGTTTATCATTCTTTATAGCTGAGTAGTATTCAATTTTATAAAATACCGCATCTTTTTCAACCATTCCTCACGTGATGGGAATCTTGGTTGTTTACAAGAATTGACTCTCATAAATTTTGCTGCTATAAATATAGGCACACATATATCACTATGATATGATGTATTAAGTTCCTCCAAGAAAATTCCCAGTAGGGGGATAGCTGGCTTTAATGATTTTCAGTCTTAGTTTCTGAAGGAGTCTCCACACTAATTTCCATAATGGTTACAGCAGTCTACATTCCCACCAGCAATGGAGAAGGGTTCCCTTTTCCCCACAGCCTTTCCAACTTTTGTTATTGGTTGGTTTCTTTATGATAGCCATTCTTTCTGGTGTGAGATACTATCTCAGTGTTGTTTTAATTTGCATTTTGCTGATGGCTACTGAAGTGGAGCACGTTTTTCTATACTTATTCTTTCAAGTGTTACCCTTGCAATTTGATTTTTGTTCATGAACTCTTTACCTACCCCTATGTCTTCAAGAGTTCCTCCTCATTTCTCTTTCAGGAGATTTCATGTTTCTATTTTAAAGTTTAGATCTTTAATCCATTTTGACTTTAGCTTAGTGCATTGTGATAGACCTGTGTCAAGTTTTAGTTTTTGGCTTATAGAGACCCAGTTTTTCCAGCACCTTGTGTTAAAGAGGCTATCTTTCTTCCAGTAAGCGTGTTTGGCCACTTTTTTGAAGGTCAGTTGGCTGAGTGTGTTCATAGAGACTCATGCATTTTCTAATCTGTTCCATTGATCCTCATGTCTATTTCGTTGCCAATACCATGCTGATTTTATCACAGTAGATTTATAGTATAATTTCAAGTCAGGAATTGTAATGGCTCCTGTCTTCTCTTTGTTGTCCAGGGTTTCTTTGCTATTCAAAGTCTTTTCTGGTTCCAAATGTATTTGAGGAATGATTTCTCTAGGGCTGGGAGGTATGTTGGTGGTAGCTTCATAGGGATTGCATTAAGTCTGTGCAAAATTTTGGGATTATGGCCATCTTCATGATCATTCTTCCTATCCAGGACCAGGGAATACTTTCCATGTTCTGAAATCCTCTACGATTTCTTTTTATTTTTAATTTTTTAATTATTTTCTCTTTTTTTTCTTTTCAAAGTTTTATTGATAAACATATAGCAATGAGACAGTTTCAAATCAAATCGAAAGTACAGTTTCAACAAATAATAC
>NW_004526868.1:5468-6045 GCF_000260255.1 Octodon degus
ATTCTAGGTCTTTTCTGGTTCCAGATAAATTTTAGGAATGATTTCTTTATGTCTGTGAGATATGTCAGTGGTAGTCTGATAGGGATTGCATTAAAGCTATACAGCAATTTTGGATTTATGGCCATCTTCACAATGTTGCTTCTTCCTATGCAGGAGCATGGGATATCTTTCCATTGTCTGAAATCTTCTAGGATCTCCTTTTTAGAGTCCTGTAAATTTCATTGAAAAGATCTTTGACTTCTTTACTTAGTTTAATTCCAATGTATTTCATTTTCCTCGGTGCTATTGTAAAAGGTATTTTTTTGTATAATTTCCCTCTCAGTATGTTTGTTGTCTGTGTAGAGGAATGCTATTGACTTTTGGGTATTGACTTTTACAACCTGCTATGCTACTGAATTTCTGTATTAATTCTAGTAGCTTCTTGGTGGAGTATTTTGGGTCTTCTAAATACAGTATCATGTCATCCGCAAATAAAGATAATTTAACTTCTTCTTTGCATATTCTTACTCCTTTTATTTCTTTGTCGTCTAATGGCTGTGGCTAATGATTCCAGAACTATATTGAATAGGAGTGGTGA
>NW_004526869.1:0-837 GCF_000260255.1 Octodon degus
CTAGGGCATGGATACGCTTCCCAACCTTCGGGTTGGCAACATAGGCAAGTAGAGTGAGCCTGCGGTTTACTCCCTTTGGGATGATCTTGGGCTTGACGAGGGCCTTGATAGCCTTGGCGCATGCTCTCATGGCCATGGCATTGTTTGCCTGCATTTTCTTCAAGCCCTTCTCATTGTGCTTCTTGGCAAAATGCACACTCCAAAGGAACTTGGGACAAACCCCATTCAGAGAGTTGTATCTTTGCGACTGAGATTTCTTGATGCCATTTCTGTGCCATTTTAGGGACTGGCTGTGCATGGTAAGGTTCTTGGACTTGGCCATAACTGCACTGTAAATTGTGGCTGTCAAGTGCTTTAGGAAGAAGCAGCTGCGGAAACCCAGGTACCCACCAGGAGGGCGAGATCTTCGACACTGGACCAGAGCGTTGGAAGTTCCGGAACTTTGGATTCACCGTGGCTTCTTCTCTTAAGACCCAAGAATTTTCGTGGATTCGTCCTTCCCAGTCTTAGGCCTAGAGGTGGTCTCCAGATCAGAGCAACGCTTATCGGTTTGTTTTCTTCAGACATGGAACGCCGAGGCCTGCGACCTCGGCCTCCCTCCGCTCACGCTTCTTTGGCTTTACTTTATATACCTCATTTTTATACTTTTCTGCTGGATGGTTAAGACCAAGATGTACCAAGACCTATACAGCAAAATGGAATTACTAGGAAATTCTCCTAGGAAATCTTTGTACAGCTTTAAGTTGTCTCAGATTCTCTGAAAACACTTTTTAGAAAGCAAAAGTTTTATATTTGTTCAATTTCAGCTATACCCAAGTAGATTTACATGTATATGGA
>NW_004526869.1:1798-3037 GCF_000260255.1 Octodon degus
CTCACTACATAGATCAGACTCATAGTGTTCTGTGGTGGACCACCTGAGCAGCTCTCCTTGAAAGAAGAGTGATTATCTTCATTTTGGATGAGCCTAAGACTATTTCATTGTATTGAAATGTACAGAGCTGGCTAGGACTTCTCTTTATCCTTTCAATCGGCCTTAGGCAATGTATATTGGTCTAGCTAAGGTGCTGGTGGTAAGTTTTTAAGATGGCATGCATGTTTCTCTGATAACCCATATCTACTGCTCTCCAATATGAGCTGCTTCGAGACAGGAGGGAGAGCCAGTGCTAAACACTGTCGACTGGGATTGAGCCTCGAGTTACAGGCTATGATTTCCTGGAGCTTGCTGGGGAGATGGCTCAGTAGAAAAAGCGCTTTCCTGGCAAGCCCAAGGGCCTGAGTTCAATCCCCGTTTCTGCAAAAAAAAAGAAAAAATTTTTACACATGAAAGCCAAAGCACTGGCCCCCTGAAATATTAGATAGTATCTCAACAGCATAATGCAGATTACTTTCTCTGTGTGTCCGCTCTTCATATGGCAGAGGTAAATGCAGGTCACCTACCTAGCCTATCTTGCAGTGCTCACCTACTTCCCACAATTCTCTTCCTCAAGTCACTCCCCCTTCTCGACTGAATAAAACCCAGGTGTGGTCCCTGGGTCGGTCTCTTTGTTACAGAAAGCCATTTTTGTGGCTGCACTTAGGGTCCTTTCGTTCCCCAATAATTATAAATATGTTTTAGTGTCTTTACTTTCACCATGGGTTGCACTGGGAGTAGTAGATTGGATTTAACTTGGTGAGATTCCAATAAGGAATCTTTGGGATTACAAATATTGACTTCTTCGATTGAGATGAAAGCTTGCAGGGGTCTCCTGCAGTGATCCACCTGTGTTCAGCCTCCCAAGAGCTGGGATTACACATGCGTGCCACCACACCCAGTCTCAATCATTGTCTTAGTGTATCCCATGGATGGGGCCGGCACAGCATGAAACCCCATACCACTGCATCTGCCTAAGCAGGCACTTTAGTCCACTGAGCTATTTGAATGGCCAACTAATGTGTTGAATTTTCAACTTGATTAACTTTATATGCTGACATCTGCGACCTATGGAACTACAATTATTAATGCAACCAGCTGTGGGTTCCCTTTCTCCACACCACTTCCGATGTTCCCGGATGTCCCAAACACAACTGTGCTGCAAAGATTTAACCTTGACTGTCTGCGTCTGCCTGCTTT
>NW_004526869.1:3770-5124 GCF_000260255.1 Octodon degus
AAGGGAGCTCACGGCCAGCCAGAATAGCACAGTGAGATACTGTTTTAAAAAGAGGAAGTACAAATAAAGAAAACACATGACAACAAATGACAATGACAAAAATCTCATAAAAATACAATGTATGCATATACTATTATTTTTTTATTTTTCCAGCACTTTTATTTAACATCTTAACAAAAGATTCTTCAAAGGTTTAAAAACTTTTGAAAAATATACAGCTTCATATTCTTTACATAACATATGTGTACAGCTTCCAGTATCATAGAAACCCTGCTGTGTTTGAAATGCAGTGACTGTGGAAATAACTGTTGGCCTTTCAGAGAAAAGACTGCGGCCATGTCCGTGACCATCAACTGCTTGTCACCCCAGACCGGGACTGACAGGAACCTGGAGAGGTCTTCTAGACAGGAATTTCAACACCATCTACTTATTTTTCCTTCATATTCTGCAAGGACTTAAAGTTCAACATATAATATTTGATGGAAAATACCTGTTTCATGATATGCCAAAGATGTTTGATATTTAGACAGCTAAGGAAAACCAAACTGTGTATATTGCAGGTTAATATGATTCTCTTCTGGAGGGTTTTAATGCCAGAGAGGTTGTGTTTTAGGACAGTTAAAAATTTGAGATTATAGGGCCCGAGAAGATGGCTTAGTAGAATAAGCACTTGCCTGCAAACTCAAGGGCCTGAGTTCAAACCCCAGTTCCAGAAAAAACATATTGAGATTATAGTGAAAAATGCTGCAACTCATTTAAGTACTTAGTGCCTTTCAATATAGTTGATTTCAATACAACCACACTGAGCTGCATGCCAGGACTTAAAAAGTTATTTGTTTACTTATTTATTTATTGACTTGAGACAGGGTCTAGTTTTTATTTCTTTGTTGTTTTTTTTTTCTTCAAGTGGTTCTTTTTTTGTATTTTTAGTGAGTGGCCTATAGGATGTTCAGGGTCTCAGATTGGACTCAGTGATCTTCCTGCTTTACAGCCTCCTAAGAGTTGGGATTACAGGTATGCACCACCACAGCCAGTCTCCATTGCCATCTCAGTGCACCTTGGGGGATGGGGACAGCACGGTAGGCCTGGGGATTGAACCCCTGGTCTCAATACCTACTTTGCAGGTGCTTCAATCCCCTGAGCTATTTGACTGGCCTCAAAGGGAAGTTCTCATGCTGGCCTTGCACTCACTTTGTATCCCAGGCTGGTCTTGAGCTCACAACAATCTCATACGTCAGCCTGCCCAGTGCTGGAATTATTGATATGTACCAACATGCTCAGATAAGAAACAGGGTATTTATTTATTTGTTCCAGTATTCAGAGAAGCTGTATGTTTTTGAATTTATAAGGAGCC
>NW_004526870.1:0-1103 GCF_000260255.1 Octodon degus
AAAAGACTGGTGGGATTGGTTCACACAGAGGCCAATATTGGAGGGAGCTAAATGGAACAGCACAACCTAGAAGTAGCATGAGGGAAAAAAATCAAGGAAAGGTTCTCTTACCTTTTGTTGTGACCTCCAGTAACTAGCAGCCCCTGTCTGTGGTTTCAGTTGCATAGCAGCCAGTGAGTGTTTATGGTGGAGCCTGAAATTGGCAAGGGAAAGTTCTGCCAGAGTCTCCCACTTCTCCTAACCTCTGCTGTTTCTGCTTCTGTAACCTCACCTGCAAAACAAGTATTCTCTAGAGAGTAAAAATGGTATAAAAGTGAAAGTAAAGCTTTGTTTGGGGTTCTTAGCATGACAGAGTCCCCTGTAGACCTGCCAGCCATAAGGTCACTTTTGTTCCTATTCAGTGTCAGAACTGTGTCCTGCATCCTGTTCATCTCTTACTTCTTTGCCAAAGATGGTATCAGATCCTGCATTTTCAAGGCATGGCACCAATTCTGTGAGATAATAAGAAGTATGTATGTCAGCCTTTAGCACAGGAGGAAACTGCCTATAAAAGGGACACACTTCTATTTGTTCCCCACAGATGGTCTTTTTGCCTCCTGTCTGCCTGTGCCCAGGCTCAATGACGTCCAGGCCATGTTGCCTTTACACAAGCCTGGTTGCCTCAGCTGGTCTCTGCCCCACAGGTGAGTTGTTGCCATGGCGGGCATGTGGCCCACAGTTTCTCAAGTGTTTTTGTCTTGCTGGGTATTGCACTTAGGAGATTGAAGGAGGATCTCTGTGAGTTTGAGTTCAACTTGAGAACAGAGTGAATTCAAACTCAGCCTGGAATACACAGCAGGATGATGTCTCAGAAACCAATTTAAAATATTTACACTCTGGTCCTTTACAGAAAATGTTTGGTCACCAGACATTTTGGCTCATATCCAGAATTCAGAAGACTGAAGCAAGAGTACCCCAGGAAGCTTAAGGCTGGCCTGGGCTATACAGTGATTTCAAGGCCTGCCTGAATGACATTATGAGACCCTGTTTCAAAAAAACATATATTTTCTGACTTATGGCTTAGAGTCCTAAACACTGTCCATGAGCCCTAGACAGTGTTTTTG
>NW_004526870.1:3947-5320 GCF_000260255.1 Octodon degus
TGTCCCCAGGGCTCTTTGTTCCCTACAAGAGACAGAACAAAAGTATAAGGTGGATCCCAGTAAGCCTCTTCCACATCCACTCACCTTCCTATATAGGAGGTGCTCAGATGGCCAGCACCTTGAACAAAAATGTTAATAGCCAACTTTCTGGGTGCTGCCCTCCTAACTAAGGCTTTTAGAGCTCTCCCTTTATCCATATAGGGTGGTGCCCTGCCTGCACTGTGTAGCTTGATTCCCATCACAGTGTCCCCACAACACAAAGATGTGAGGAGATGAGAATGGCAGTGCTGCTGGAGGTTGATGGGATCTGATTCAGAGAGGTTAAATGACACAACCAGGACAAGGGTCACATTACCTGCCCACCAGTTTCTTGTTTTGTCACCTCCAGGAGTGCTCCTCTACTTTGATTAAGGCCAAGAAGGTGATCAAGAGGTGAGTATAAGGACTGGAGGATGATAGAAACAATGAAAAGTGAGAATTACAAATATGATTACATGCAGGTATGCAGATGCAGGAGAGAGTGATTAACTATCAGAAAGTGATGAAGGGATATTTAGACCAAGTAGTGAAAGACAGGTGAAAATATAGTGACCTGAGGACTAGAGGGAGACATTCTGGCAGAAAGCTATTGACGGCTATCCAATATCTTCAGCTTAGAACTGCCATCTACAGTTCATGAATCCAATAGTCACTTGTTTTTTCCTGGCCAACTAACCAATATCTACAGAGGAATTTAAAATATCCTAGAGAACCTAAAGAAGTATTCTCTTTGTTCAGTATTTCTTTTAAATTACCTTCTTTCAAAAGATGATGTGAAAATGCTTCCAATAGAGCCCAGGCGCAGCGTGGGCCGGACCCTCTCCCACCCCCTTGGGCCACCCCCCACCACTCCGCAGTACCCCATCCCCCACACCGCCTGCCGAATAAGAATTTCTGCCACCTTCTGTGAACCCCCAAACCCAGTCCTAGCCAAGGTCCCATGAGTGTGTGGTGAGCTTCCTGCTACCCTGCACCGGTGGGACCATTCCCAGCCCAGGAGCAGCGTGGGCCGGACCCTCTGCCACCCCCTTGGGCCGCCCCCCACCACTCCGAAGTAACTCCCCCACCACGCCCAAAGAGTAGGAATTTCTGCCTACTACGGGGAACCCCAGACCTCGTTCTGGCCCAGGTCTGCTGAGTGTGTGGGAGAGCTTCCTCTTCCCCCTACTATACCTTGCCCGCTTCATGCACAGCTCAGGCCTGGCATACACTCCTGGGGTGTAACACTAAAGCTGCAATCCCTGCAGAGAGTGTAGAGGATAGATACACCCAGCTAGTCCAGGAGCAGAACATCTTGCCACAGGGGCACAACAGGTTCACCCTCAAGGGCAGCA
>NW_004526871.1:0-2659 GCF_000260255.1 Octodon degus
TTGTACAGCAATTAACCACTAAGAAGAATATATGCAGTGTATTATTTGTTGAAACTGTACTTCTGATTGGATTTGAAACTTTCTCATTGCTATCTATTTATAAATAAAACTTTGAAAAAAAATGCAAAAAAAAAAAAAAACAAATATGATGAAACTATAAGAATTTCACTTGACCTAGCCATTGCCCTTCCAGGTATCCTCCCAAAACAGTTAGAGTCATATTAGAGAGATACATGTACACCCATTTTCATAGTAATGCAATTTCTGAGAACTAGATCTTGGAGACAGCACACATTTCTGTCAACAGAATGGGTAAATTAAAGGTAATGTATACAAAATAGAGTACCACTCACCTACAGAAAAAGATAAACTTTGAGCCCTGGAAGGCAAATGGATGCAACTTGAAAACAAAATGTTAAGTGAAGTCAGTCAGTTTCAGCATATTAAATATTACTTGATTTCTCTTAAATGAGGAATAAAATAAAGATTGATACCCTGGAAGAAAACAAATCAGTTAAATGCTAACTAATATCATTCTATAAAAGGCAATATAAACATTAAGGTGAAAACATTACCAGAACACAAAAAGAGGAAAAAAAATACAATTATTGGCCAGTAGTTACTGTCAGGCCCAGTTTAAAACCCACAAGGAGAAATAGAGTTGTATGCATTAACTATAGGATAAATTAACACCATTTTTTCAAAAACTAATAAAACCAGCACAAAACAAAAATAAGTAGAAATTGGGGCTGGTGAGATGGCTCAGTGGTCTAATGCACCTACTTAGAACAAGCTCAGCAAAGCACAGGGACCACGGTTCAATCCCCCAGCACCACATGCCAGCCAGCCCCACCCCCTGGTGGGCTGAGCTGGCCACACACACACACTCACACACACACACACACACACACACAAACACACACACACAAATAAATAAATAAATAATTTTTTAAAAAAATAAGTAGAAATGTTAAAAACTAGAATAAATAAATAGGAAGCATGGTTTCTACATGCAACATCATAGAACAATAAGGGCCAGCCAAATAGCTCAGCAGGCTCAATTCCCGGGCCTGCCATGCCAGCCCTGCCCCTGGAGCTTGCTGAGAAGGCAATTGAGACTGGGCATGGTGGTGCACATCTGCAATCCCAGCTCTTAGGAGGCTATAAACAGGCAGATCACTATGAGTCTGATCTAGTAGTGAGACCCTGAACACCCTGTAGATCCTTCCCTTAAAAATACAAAGAAAAAAAAAGCAAACATCATAGAACACATTAGCTTCAAGTATGCATGGTACATATCAAAATGGAGCCAATAGTAAGCTGTAGAATGGCATTTAAATATCAATAGAGTTTTAAGCATATACAATGGAGAAGGCGTGTATTCTGACCATGATGTATTAAGCTTTAAAACAATAATAAACAAAGATGTATAGATTTCTGTGTATTTGTAAATGAAGCAACATATTTCTACATAACTAATGGACCAAGAAAATATCACTGGGAAGCAGAAAATACTTTTACTGAATGACAGTGAAGATTACTGTATTACAACATTTTGGGTGCTGCTAAATTTATAATCCAAGGAGTATTTATGCTATTATAAGTTTTTAATAAGTAAAAATTTAAAGTCATGATGCATAAAAAGTGTTCCGGTAATCTAAATATCAATTTAAACACACCAAAGTGAACAGAAAATAGATTTAGTAAATTAAAATCAGATATTAGTGAAATGAAAACCAAATATACAATAGGAAAGCTCTATATGCTCAAAAAAGTTAAGGGAGAAGAAGGCAATTTTACAAATATTTGAAAATAAAAATGCAAACAATATTACACATTAAATTCACAAATTATGTTATTTTAATACACTTCAAAAATTAGAGAAAAAAACTAAATTCCTAGAATAAGATGATTTACTGAAACATTAAAAATAACAGAAAATTTTAATTGCTTTATTTCATTAAATAAATTGAATATCTCACTCAAATCTTGCATGAAGAAATTTTAAATTGCCTTAGTAGTTATTTCTTCAAAATATTTAATTCTATCCTCTTTCATAGAATAAGAGGCTCAACTCAAAAACTAAACAAGTGGGGAAACAAAAAAAACAATATATGAATCTTTCACAGGGACATAAATAAAAATCTTGAACATTATATTCACGAACCAAACCTAGTGAGAATAAGGATAAAAATCACAGTGAATGGTTACATTTTTTAAATTATAATAGAATACATGAATGAGACTACAACATATAGAAAATGCATCTAGAAAATAAAAACAGAGAGCAAAATATAAAAACTATGCTTGAAAACTCTCAGTATCAGCTATGAGCACTATCTCACAGCTAGTCCCCATATATATATAATTAGAGCACATTTGCATTGAAGGATGATGCACGATTGTCATTAATAGCATTATTTTAACAATTTAAAATTAAGGAGGACCAGACCCAAACCTAGCCCAGGACCAGTGAGTGTGTGGAGAGCTTCCTGCTAACCTGCGCCAGCAGGACCAGTCCCAGCCATGGCGCAGCATGGGCCGGACCCTCTACCACACAATCGGGCCGCCCCCCACCACTTCGCCTTACCTCCCCCACCCCTCCCGCCAAATAGGAATTTCTGCCGACTTCCGGGAACCCCCAGACCCAGTCCTAGCC
>NW_004526871.1:4519-5149 GCF_000260255.1 Octodon degus
TACTGGTTAGGGGAAAAATTCAAGAGGAAGAGGTAACACTCATAAATATGTTTGCACCAAACACGGGAGCACCGAACTATATAAAGCAAATCTTAATGGACATGAAAAATCTAATATCCAATAGCACAATTTTACAGGAGACCTTAACACACACTTATCTCCAAAAGATAGGTCAACCAGACAAAAATTTAGCAAAGATATAACAGAACTGAACCAGAGTTTGAAACAAATGGACTTGATGGACACATACAGAGTGTTCCACCCAAACACAGCTGAATACACATTTTTCTCAGCTGCACATGGGTCATTTTCTAAAATAGACCACATACTGTTCCAAAGGTCATAATTAAGTATATGCAAGAAAACAGAAATTATCCCATGCACATGATCTGACCACAGTGCAATGAAACTGGAAATAATTGACAAAAGAAACCAGAAAAAAACTTTAAATACAAGGAAATTGAATGATACCCTACTCAGCAACCAATGGGTCACATGAAATTAAACAAGAAATTCAACAATATCTACAATTCTATGAAAATTCAAGCACAATTTATCATAATTTATGAGATATGATGAAAGCAGTTCTCAGAGGGAAATTCATAGCTGTGAACTCACACATTAGGAAAA
>NW_004526872.1:0-961 GCF_000260255.1 Octodon degus
TCAGGATTAAGGAGACTGAGGCAAAAGGACCCTGTGAGTTCAAGGCTAGCCTGGGTGCACAGTTAAGACAAACCTGAATTACAGGAGAGGGGGAGAGAGAGAGAGAGAGAGATTCCAAAACTGCATCAGAAACAGGTAAAAATAATAACTGTGTATGAAGGGTGGGGGATTCATTGTAATTTTTAAAACATGTATGAATATGTCAATAATTGTATGAATTTTGTTCTTTTTTTACAGATCACCATATCTCATTTTTATTTTTACTTTTTATTTTTTTAAATTAATTTTATTGAGAAAGAAATAGCAATGAGACAGTTTCAAAACAGGTTAGCAGGACAGTTACAATGATTAATATGTTGCATATTGTTGTCTTCGTAGTAGTTATAGATAGTACCAGATGCAGACATGATATCTTGTCTAAGCACTATTAGTATAAATCTTTCTTCTCATTGCACTGAAAAAGTAGCTCTATGTCTATCCTATTGTGTATATGCAGTATATTATATATATATTTTTTCACCACAAAATGGTCCTCCACTTATGTCCCCTTTTTTGTTTAGTTTTCTCAGAGATGAGTATTCCATTGCTATTCAAAAGTTGTAGGTTCATGAAATCAGCAAAATAATGCAATGTAGTCCAATAGTGCATCATAGTAGTGCATTATCTGCAGAATGGGCAATGTTAGCATTTGTTTTTTGTTTGTTTGTTTGTATTTTTAGGGAAGGATCTACAGGGCATTCAGAGTCTCACTACTAGATCAGACTCAGTGATCCACCTGTTTACAGCCTCTCAAGAACTGGGATTACAGGCCTGCATCAACATGCCCAGTCTCAATTGCAATCTCAGTGTATCTGACAAGGTCAGTCAAATCCCCTCAGGATTTACTCTGAAACCCTGTGCAGCAGTTTGTAGATCTTTTGTCAGTGTCAGCCATGTGGATGAGTCATGGCCATTTGTTGTA
>NW_004526872.1:5146-7348 GCF_000260255.1 Octodon degus
ACACTAAAATAAATGTCATTTTTCTACTGACCATAATTTTAATAGTAGGCAACTTGAACAGAAATTTGATATATTTCAGGTCTTATCTTGGTTAGGAAGTATTTTGTGCAAAATAATTGAAACCAAGCAAATTTACATCTTCAATGAAAAGAAAGTAATTTTACTTACTAAAACAATGTACAACAGAAATATGCAAAAACTTTAAGAGGGGAAAATTTAAACATTTTTCTTCCAGCCCTTGATGCAGAAATTCTAATGAAACAGTTAAATTATTTTGCAAAATAATTTCAAGTCACCTATTACAACTACATTATATACATGCAGGCCCTGGAATACCAGGTGTGCTTTGCTAGCCACCAAGACCGTGTGTGGTGGTGCACACCTGTAATCCCAGCGCTAGGGAGGCTAAGACAGGAGGATGATTATGAGTCCCAGTTGCATAATGAGACCCTGTACAAAGTTAATTAATTAATTCATTAATTAATTAAAATAAAACCATATTATAATGGTAACACTATTGATTTGTAGGATGGCACTGAGCCATTTGAGGACTCTGCAAACTCTGTAATCTTTAAATTTCCCATTAAATTATTCTTGTTCTAGCCTCTATTACACATGTAATGTTAGAAATGCTGAATAAAAGTCCACCTAGGTCTTGAGTGATTGTGCTACCTTTACTGAATGCAAATAATTTCATGTCATTTCTTATCTTGTGTCTTTTTAAAAATGTTAATATGTCATTTATTTCATGGAAAGTTTACGTACAACATAGTGAATATGAGGTAACACTTATAAAAGCATTGTGCCATTGTGCCTGCCAGAAACTCTGGTTAATCACATTCCAAAAGATAATGATGTCATTATTTATTCCTTCCACCAAACTTCATCCCCAAAAGTAGTTATTTCGGTTATGGCAGTGCTGTTCAATCTTCATGAGGTGTGTGTGTGAGCGTGTGTGTGTGTTTGTGTGTGTGTGAAAATACATTAATGTGGACTGGTGCCAAATCCCTATGGCTATATATTGCTATCTGAAGTTTATTGAAAGGAAATTAATGTTCAATTATTTGATCAACCTTGCATACCTATATCTGGTATCTAAGCAACAAGTTTGAAAATAATATATAATATAACAACCATTGTTAATTTTCTATTCTTGTTTTGAAATTCTGTATCATTAACACTGTTTTATGCTGTTTTGTTATTGTCTTTGTTCTTGTTACTTATTTTGATTTTTTCTCTTTAAAAGACAAAGAACAAAAAACTAATAATTTCAAAGTGGTGTGTACATAACAACCAATGAGATCATTATAATTACAAAAGTAATTGCTCTTATAATGTTTTGTACTGCATATTTTTAAACTAAATTTCCAATCAAAGTGTTACAGCACTGTGATTGCTAACTGTCCTCCTTTCAAGCCATATTAATTGGGTCAATTTTTCATAAGGCTGAATCTCCCTAGTACACCTCAGCAATCTAAAAATTCTTTAGATCAGCTTCTTTGTTGAGCTTTTAATTGGAGTATGTGAATCTCTAAAATTGATCTCTGGGTATTTTGGGGAAGAGATTTGTCTTGTAATCTTCTGTAGAAACAGACAAAAAGACAAAATATGAAACTATATAAATTCTGTCATAGAAATCAGAATACATCTTTTTTTCTTTTAAATGTACTTATTCCTACAAAGTACAATTTGCAATCAAGATATTTCCTCCCTTACCTTTGAAAAGATGTGAGAAGAGTTTGTTGCCAGTGTATTTAATGTTTCCCTGGAGGTTTGGGGTTGATTCTCACTGTCTCCATGCCTTGGCTGCTGGTTTTTTCTGGGGAGGAGAGCCACATTCATTCTTCAGATACTGCAAAATCTGACTTCAGGCAGAACCTTGCCTTCAAAGAATCCAATACAATAATGGTTTGGGAAAAGAGCATCTCCTCACCCTCACTCTGAACCACAAATTATCCTTAAAATTAAGTCTACAGAGATGCATTTTAATTTTCTCTTTGCTCTTCTCCAGCCCGAGTTCTGAGATGAAGCTGTCCATTTGGCAGTGCATTCACCTGGTATAGGAAGAGCCGCTCCTCCAGCAGCACATTAGTTTACTAGAAAGAAAATACATCTTATCTTGTTTTTCTACTCTCACACACAGTCTTAACAGGCTGAGGAAAACCTGCCTGCCCCCATCTCAGCAAAGGATGAGTAAGGTGA
>NW_004526873.1:0-5217 GCF_000260255.1 Octodon degus
ACAGGGGCATTGGCCCTGAGCAGGACAGAGTGGCCTGGCTGTCACCAAAGGAAATTTTAGGAGGTGTAACCTAAGCCACCAACTTTGGTTCAAAGGTGCTAAGCAAGATGCTCCCATCAAACCTGTTCCATGTCCTTTCGTGTCTCCATGGGCCCCACCCCTAAAGGTTCTCTTCTTGTAGCTCAGTGTTCCCAAGAGCAGGCGGGGTTCTTGGTTCCTTGTCATCCCATGATGCCTTGGAAGGAGCCTCCTCGCAGAAAGACTCGTAAACAGGTGATGGGGGCGTCACTGGATTCTAAGGATATAGGTAACAGAGTCCATGTTATGCCCTGAAGCAGGGGAATACAGGATGATCAGAAAGTTTGTGCAACAGAAGCCCCAAACCTCGGAGGGCAGGAGCAGGACATCCTAGGCTTTGGGTGGCAGGTGTCAGCAGGAATTGCTCATTCAGGCTAGTCAGGGGGCTCAGATGGATTCAATCTGTGGAAGAAAACTTGTGAGTCCTTGTCCTAGACGGAGGCAGGGCTAGACCAACTTCCATCCCGGGATCTATCCCCAGCAGGATCTTTCCCACAACCCTGTCAGGAAACAACCTCTTTCCCTCCCTTCTTCCCTCAAGATAGTAGTAGTAATTACCCTCCCCCCACTCCCTGTCTAAATGCCACTTTTTTATTGGTCACTGACTCGACCCCCTACCTGCCAGTCCTTGTGTCTGGGTCTCTAAAATGAGCATAAAAATCAACATTAAAGAAAACATGAGAAATGGGAGTTGTGGCTAGGGTTGGCAGTTGCAGTCTGTCTGGTGGCCTTTTCCACGTGGAAAGTGCCAGCAGATAGAGATAGATTAAGTCTGTCACCAAGTCAGTTATAGCCCAGGGGTGAGGAGCTCTGGAGTGACCTTTGTTCAGAAAATATGTCAGTAAGGATGCTTTTGTGAGTGATGGAGGTGTGGTGCGTGGAATGAGTCAGGGCTCTGAAGACAAGAGTCCACAGGGGTGTGTGTGTGTGTGTGTGTGTGTGTGTGTGTGTACAAAGAGAGTTGTTCTAAGCAACTCGCTCATGTGACTGTGAAGTCTAGCGTGTCCAACACTTCCAGGGGGTGCTGGCAGGCTCGAAAGCTGAGAAAGATGCTGCTGTGCCGCTCTGGTCTGAAGCTTCCGCTGAAGAATTCTTCTTGCTTGTGAGAGCTCTATCTTTTCTTCTGTTCCCCTGATTGGATGAGGCTGATCTACATTACAGAGTACATATGCTTCCCTCAACTTCCACCAGTGTCAGCTTAATCTTATCCAAAAATGCCCTCACAAATAGTATTTGACCACATCCTGGGCACTGTGGTCCGTCTAAGTTGATAAAAACGAACCATCATTCACTGGTTTGGATTTTCAACCTTTTGGTTGCAGAATGCCAAAGAGGGTTGGTATTTTCTTTTTCTGTCCCCTGGTATAGGGATCATGTATTGATTCCTCCAGTGTGTGTCTGCTGAGTGTGGCCTCTTCGGGACCTTCACTCCTCCATGTGGTACCATAGTCCATCCCTGGCCACAGTGATTGGGCCAGTGATGGGCACGTGACTCAAGGCAGCCAATGGCGAGCAACCTGGACCTTGTATGGGGTGGGGGGAATGTTTCTTTCTGCTGCCGCTGCGGAGAAGGGCAGTGGTCTTTGGGAGGCTAGTGCCCTCTGTCCAGCTCAGGCTCTGAACCTCCTTAAGAAGGAAGTCACAGCTGGGGAAGGTGAGCTGGAGGAGAAGAAAAAAGGAATCATGAGGAGGTCACTTGAGGCCCCAGATCTAGCAGTCGCCAAGTAAGATAAGCCTGTGAAATTCTCAGGTGTGTAAGACAGTCTTTCTTCTCTTAAAGTTTGGACTTGGTTTCTGTCCCATGAAATAGAAAGACTCTCGTTAATATGCCTAGGAACTGGAAAGCTTTAAAAGAACTAAGTAAAGAAGGCAAATAATGAGTGAAACCACGATTATCATGATTGGCAGACAAAATTATACATGTGAGTGTGACTACCTCTTTAATCAGATACTAAAATAAAAATGGAAACATTAGCAAAGCTAGAACAAGTTAGTTCATGAAGAAGCCAGGACTAGAGGTGAATGTGAGAATCACTTTTGAGGGAGAACCAGACCTGTACCATTTCCTTTCTGAGGCTGGGTGCAGATAAGCCCATAAACGTGAGCCACGGAGCCCGGCGCACAGCCGGGAGGCCCATGCAAGGATGCTGTGGCGCCCCAGCTAATCCAGCCTGCTGCTGTCACTTGGTTTTGAGAGCGCAGTCCCATGAGCAGACAAGAGTCCTTGGCCTCGTGATGTCCTTCTGCATTGTGGCTGTCTAACCTATCTTACTTACAGTTGTCTCACTAAATATTGAAAGAAAAAAGAGTACCTGCTTTGACAAATGCAGGGGCTGGGGGTTTGATCCCGGGGCACGCTGAAAGGGTGATTGAGACTGGATGTGGTGGCACGTGCCTGTAATCCCAGCGCTTGGGAGGCTGAACAACTGGAAGGATCATTATGAGTCCGATCTGTGTAGTGAGACCCTGTAGACCTTGTACTGAATACAGTAAAAAAGAAGGAAAGAAAGAAGGCTTTGCAAAATACACATAGTGCATAAAGAATATGGATTCATGTGCAACAGGCATGCCAGACCCCAAGTGTGAGGACAAGGACCCTCTGCTGCTCCTCGGGGCCCCTTCTGTCTCACCGGTTCCCCCACAGAGGGAAGTGATTTCTGCTCTCTCTTTACCATTTCTGTGTTTTTCTCAGAGTTGCACCATCCCTGCGTGCTGCCCTTCGGTCGAGCGTGTTGAACTTGGGTAGTAAGGAATCTTCTGGATGCACCGAGCCGTGTCCACACTCATGCTGGGCATGTCTAGGGGTCATCTTTTGCTCCCTGCTCTCTTCCACAGACCCGCCCGTGATGGCCTCGTAGCTTCAGTGCGTTGTGTGTTTTTTCTTCCATGGTTTCCTATCATGCAAAGGGAACAGGAGATGATCCTGTGTCCTTCTGCTGATGAGGTTGGGATTATTTCCAATCTGGAGCCATGAATATTCCTGTACAGTTCTCCTACGCCCAAGTGACTATGGCTTTTTAGTTTTATATTTAAAATTTCACCCCAGGTAAGAAATGTCTTTTGTATCAAAGCACCCCCCCCACATGTGCACACACATACACAAACTCATGTATGTACAGCAGATAAACACTTTACAATAAATTCTTTACCATACAGTAGGATTGTGCCTGGGTCTGTTGTATTCATTTCAATGATGCTGGTCTTTGCAGCCCACCCCTGGCCACATACTGAGGAGGGGAGGTGCTGGAGTACTAGCTGAGAACTAGGTAGTTGTTTTATTGCGTGTGTGGGCAACAGGGGACTGGCACTAGAACGAAGGCTCACTAGGATGCCTGGTCTCAACCAGTGTGAGGGGGCACACTGAGGAGGACAGACACTGCAGAGCGTGGGACAACCACCCTGGCCCGGCTACACTCAGCAGGGACAGCAAGAAGTGAAGGGCAGAGAGCTCTACAAATCAGCAGTCAGAAGCAACCCAAGTGCCAGGCCCGGGGAGGACCTTGGGAGCCTGGCAGGGCTGAGCGTGGGCACAGGGGCACCTGGGAGGCCGGAACTCCACCTGCTGAGTAGGAATTAGGATTCATTCCCCACGGTGGGAAGATTCTGAGCCCTGGAAGCCAGCAGGGCCGCTCCTGGCTCCCAGTTCAGAAGAGCCTGCTCTGGGAAGAAAGTGAGGCGTACGCTGGAACTTGTGAGTCATTGGAGCTCAGCTGCAGCTTCGCAGTAGATCAGAACTTATCTTTAGGGCAAGTTCACTGACCCAGCCTTTCTGGAGGGCAGTTTGGAAATTTTGGGCACCTATCCCATAAAAACATATCACTTCTGGTCCAAACTTACATTCCCAGGAATTTATCCCAAGAACACAGAAAAGTATACAACGATGAATCACCAAAGATCTTTTATAAGGGCAAAGAGGGAGAGAGTCCAGCGTCACTTTCGCTTGTTGCTCCTAGGCCTGGGTGCAGTCTCCCATGGCTCTGGAGTTAGTTACATTTCCGGCCTCCCCTGTGGTGAGATGGTGGCTGTGTGGCCAGGTTGTGGTCGGCGGATGTGATGCAAGTTCTGAGTGGCATGTTGGGACCCTTTTGTATGATGGTTTACGTCTACCTTTCATTGCATTTCTCATTTGTCCCTCCCTCTGCGACCTGAGGTGTGGGCATGGTAGCTGGAGCTCTTCCTGCTATTTTGGACCATTTTGGGTTCATTGCTTAGGAATGATAAAGTATCCACCGAAGGAAACCAAGGTCCCTAATACCACCCTAGAGAGGCAATCTCTAGTCTCTGGTTCCCCTAAGGGATAAACTGTGGCTTAAGTTATATTATCCCTGAGAGATGGCAGAGCTTTGCAAAAAGTAGGAAATCCACTCAAAATGGTACAGCACATCCACGTATGCCAACGCTAAGGATGACAGCATGACTTGAAATTTGGACATGAAGTAGGGCTCATTGCAAATGAAGCGCTGTTTCATTTTAATAAAGCAGTGTGTGTGTGAGTGTGTGTGTGTGTGTGTGTGTGTGTGGTCTGTTAGATGTGCCTGCGTGCACATGTTAAGCACCAGGAATGCCACACACCAAAGTATAATGCTGTTTGTCTCTGGCTGTTGGAATCAGTGGTGGTTTAAACATTTCTTCTTTATTTCTAGAAAGCTTTGAAATAAGCATGACTTTAATTCTTAGGAAAAGAATACTGCCCTCATGGAGGAAAACCCCCACCTGTCATTGAAACCACCAGAGCCAGGAGAAATGTGAGAGTTGGTGGTAGGTGTCCGCTGCCTTTCCCAGAAACGTGACCTTGCGGGAGGCTGTACAAGCCAGCTGTGTCCCTGTTCCTTGGGCCTGTACCTGCCACGAGGTCACACAGGTGCAGAGGTTGCGGGTGGGGGTGGGGGGAGAGCAGATGTCTTGGGGTGCTCAGAACTCAGGGAACCAGGACAGATGGGCCGCTGTCCCTTCCCCTGCCCTCTCACCCTAACCAGCAGAATGCAGAGACTGGGCTGGGTGAGAGGGCCGTGGTGGCTCAGGGCCCTGACTGCCCCTTCCCCCAGTGCCAGGCCAGCCCAGCTCCCTGCCGCCCCCATGCATGCTCAGGGTGGGGCTGTGTTATTTCTACCAGCTGCCTGAGCCCTGAGCTCCCACCTC
>NW_004526874.1:0-5192 GCF_000260255.1 Octodon degus
TTTCAGCTACTTTCTCTTAGTTCAATGAGAATAAATATTTGTACTAATAGTTTTTAGACAAGATGTCATATCTACATCTTGTACTATGAATCACTACTGTGAAGACAACAATATGGAATGCATTGATTGTTGCAACTGTCCTACTCACCTGTTATGAAACTGTCTCACTGCTCTTTATTTCTCAATGAAATTAATATGAAAAATACAAATGTAAAATCTTTGTCATGAAAATAAAAATAAAGAAAGAAAATTTGGTTTTTATACACAATGCAGTACTACAGTGCCACACAGAAATATAAGATTGAGTCATTTGTATAATAGTTAATGCACCATGAAACCATCATTGTAAGTGAAATAAATCTTACACACAAGCTCTACCATCATCTTATTTCTCTGATATAAAAAGTCTAAATACAAACAAAGAATGAACTAAGTATACAATAGATAATAGAAAATATGAAGACAGAGATCTTTTGCAAAATAGAAAAACATCACATGTTGAATGAAGCTTAGCTCTCCTAGCACCCAACCTGTTGTCAGCAGAGATTTTGTTCCAGTGGAGGCTTAGATGTGCACCAGAGCTCTCCTCAGCAAATGCAGGATGTCATACAGGAGAAAAGATAGGAGTCTCACAGATCCCCAGACACTTTGAGACACCCAAAAATTCATATAGCATGCCTCAGCACAAGTCAACCAGAGACCTTTGACCACTGATGTTTACTTTATTAGCATCTTCACGTCTTATGTTCCTTGCATTTTTTCGATCACTATAAAAGAAAGCCCACTTCTCTTTGCTACCTACAGATGGCCTTATCACCCTCTATCTATTGACACCCAGGTATTAAACCACATGTCATTACTTTCACAAAAGCCCATCAAGTGGTTATCTCACATTGTTCATTCATTCCTTACAGGGTGGAATATGGAGGGCAAAAAAAGAGGGTTATAGAAACTGTCCTACTAATCAGTTTTGAAACTGTCTTAGTGCTATTTGTTTCTCAATAAAATTATTTTAAAAAAATAGTTACGATATATATACAGCTACTTTCTCTTACTTTAATGAATAGAAAGATTTGTTCTAGTAGTGTTTGTGGACAGGATATCATGTCTGTATCTTGTACTATGAATAACCACTGCGAAGACAACAATATGCAATGTATTAAGTATTTTTTTATCTTTTATTATTTTATTTTTATTTTTAAAGAGAATAATAATTATAAGAAATAACATTAGAAATGATATAGAATTTCACTAAACAAAGTGATAGGAATTCAACAATGATTGTTATATTGCATATTGTTGTCTTAAAATTAGTTATTCAGATTACCAGATATAAGCATGTAAAATTAGTCAAAAAAGCTATACAAAATTAAAAAAAGAAAGAGAAAAAAATTAAGCATTAACTGTTCTTTTCAAAAGACCAGTAGAAATCGGCAGTAAAATTATCCAAGCTATGATGTATATATACATAAATATATCTTTATCCTTCTTGCTCTTTTAATTTTTAAAATTTATCTTAATGAGAAAAAAGATAAAGTAACTATGAAACAGTTCAAAAACAAGTTAGTAGCACATTTACAATAATTAATATTGTATAGGTTGCATTTCATGTTGTTGTCTTCGTAGTAGTTATTCAGAGGACAAGATATAGACATGATCTCTTGTCTAAACACTATTAGTACAAATCTTTCTTCTCTTTGTTAAGAGAAAGTAGCTGTACATCTATCCTATCTTGTATATATATATTTTTTTCACTACAAAATGGACCTTTATATATACCCCCTTTTTTTGTTGTGTTTTGTCAGAGATGGGAGTTCCATTGCTGTCAGAGAAGCTGTATTTGGAGAACTCTTTAAAGGATCTTTCATACTTGATGCCAGTATAAATATTGTAGGTACTTGAATTCAGCAAAATAACCCAATATAGTCCAATAGTCCATAATAATAGTGAGTTATCAGTACAACTGGAAATTGTCCAACATTGTTGACTTGAACCTTTTGCAGTTCAGAATGTTAATATAGCTTTACTTTTTATACCTCGTGGTTACATTTTTCTGATGAATGGTTAAGACCAAGTTAAAGCAAAACCTATATAACTAAAAGTGTAACTTTTGATATCTGATAAGATCGGTCAAATCCCCTCAGGATTTACCCTTGAACCGTGTACAACCCTTGCAAATCTTCTGTCAGTATCAGCCATTTTGATGAGTCACAGCCATTGTTTGACCAATTTGTTCACTGGAAAAGCCTGAGAGAATGTTTTCTCTCTAGGTGACTCTCCTTAGGAGAGTATGCATCATTGCACTTTCCTCTGTGACCCCATAATCTCCTTGATCAGAAAATTTGGGACACCACTTAGTTACAAGATGTCATAGCAGCGGTTCTCTTGTGTCCTGAATCCTCACTGACCTTGAAGGACTAGAGCCAAGATATTGGCTAACTTTTTATCCCATGTATCTGTCTAATTTTTGATCTTCAAACTTTAGTCATTAAACATCCAGAAGAGAAGCTTACTGATATTATTATCCTATATCAGAGGCAGGTAAGCTTAACATCACTATCTGTTTGAATATCACATACTTTAAGTATAAAATGAAGCTACTATTTTCCAACAACTACAGATGTTCTAAAATTTAAATTCCTACAGAATGTTAAAAAAATTACACATTTTTACACAGATATTTAGAAGTCAAACCATATTCAGCATTGTAGCAGTACAATCGGGTTACATTTTGTTTTTCTTGTTCCTCATTTATTTTTATTACCTTTTCTTTACATACATTTACTTTAAAGAGGGTATAGCAATAATTGATATGATATAATTGGTATGATAAAAGCAGTACACATTTAGAAGACCAAAATGAAAGGTATTTTAAGCATGGTTTTACTACTACACATTGTTATCCTCAGGGTAGTTGCTTAGTTCACAGATATCAGCATATAGAGTTAGGATTGGAATTCTGCCCATTAACTGATATTTTATAAAACCTGATGGAAGTTCTTAGGACCATTGCCTTAATCATCTTGTTTATATAAATGTATGGTCTTGCCCTTGCCATATTTCTTAATTTTTTTTCTTTCTCTATTTATGTTGTTTAATCCTTAAATTCTCTCTTTCCATTTAACTGTGTTATACCTTTCAATTTTTATTTCTTTTTTTTTTGAGTTCTTACACTGGGGAGACAATATGATGTTGGTCTGGTTTACTTCACTTATGAGTACATATTCAAGTAGCATCCACTTATAGATGAAGGCCTTGAATTTATTATTCTTGATAGCTGAGTAATACTACATTGTATAAAAACACCACCTCTTTTTCATCTATTCCTAAGGTGAAGGGTATTTTGGTTGTTTCTAAGATCTGACTATCACAAATTGTGTTGCTATAAACATAGGTCCACATATATCATTATGATATGATGTTTTCAGTTTTGGGGGGAAAATTCCCAGAAGGGAGAGAGCGGGATTGAATGGGATTTCCAGTCCTAGTTTTTTGAGGAATCTCCACATTGATTTCCACAGTGGTTGCACCAGTCTACAATCCCACCAGCAGTGGAGAACGGTTCCTTTTTACCCAGAGGCTCTCCAACTTTTGTTGTTGGTTCATTTCTTTATGATAGCCATTCTTTCTGAGGTGATATGATATCTTTTTTTCATAATTTCATTCATAAACATATAGCAATGAGACATTTTCAAATCAAATCGGTACGACAGTTTCAATAACTAACACACTACATATATTCTTCTTAGTGGTTAATTCCTGAACAAGATGTGACCTTGAGATCCTATTTACAAACACCATTAGAACAAATCATTCTATTCATTAAGAGAATGTAACTATATAACTATGCTAACCACTTTGAATACACAGATACAAAATTGACATTCATCTGTATACCCATTTTTTTCTCAATTCCGTTATTTGAATATTATAGGTGTGTAAACTCAGCAAAATATTCTAAAAGAGTCCAGTAGCCCATAATAGCATTGGGTCTTCTGTTTAACTGGCAATGTCAGAAATTATTGACCTGAGTCCCCCACAGCTCAACATAACAGTATGACTTTACTTCCTATACTTCGTCTTCATACTTTTCTACTGGATGGATAAGACCAAGGTAAAGCAGGACCTATGAAACAAGAGTTGTAGCTTTTGGGTCTGAGAAAGTCAGTGAAATCCCCTTAGGATTACTCCTGAGATCCTGTACCTCAGATTGTAGAAGCTTTGTCAGTGTCAGCCATGTTGATGAGTCACGGCCATTGCTTGGACAATGTGCTCTCGGAGAAAGCCTGAGAGAGTGTTTTCTCTCCATGTGACTCTCGATCGGCACACTCTACATCATCGATCACTTTCCTCTTTGGCCCCATAACCTTGATCAGAAAATTTGGGACACTAATGAGGTACATGACGTTACAGTACAAGTTCTCATATGTCCTGAATCTTAATTGACCTTAGAAGGTTAGGGCCCAAATGGTGGCTTTCCTTGTAGCCCTCCTTTTTCTCTAATTTTGATATGAAAACTTAGGTTGTTAACCATCCAGAAGACAAGGTTATTGTTATTATCAAACGACTTAGGCTATTAAGCTTAACCTCACTTCTCTCTGCATTACAAACATCTTGGGAACAATAAGGGACAGGTATTTTTCATCAAGTATTGATATGTTGAAATTTAAGTCCCTACATAATATGATAAAAACATTTAAAAATTAGATTATATTTTAAAAATAGGCTAGAGAATTATATACTTCTCATGTTTGCACATAAATCCAAAAATCTCACCATATTCAACCTTGAAGCAGGACAGTCCCACAATATTCCCCTTCCTGTCTCTTGCTTTTATTCACCAACCCCTTGTGCTTGAGCATCCAACTACCCAAGAGACCTCATAGCAGTAACTGTCATGTCATGACAAGCACCCCATATTCAGAATACCAGAAGGACAGGCACTCCAAACATGAAACTACTATCACAAATTACCATCTGCAGTGCAGTAGCTTAGTTCACAGGTATCACTATATATAGTTTGTCAGGGTGAGAATATTTCCAATTAACTGCTAGATTAAAAAATCTTCTGAATATTCTCAAGATCATTGCCTTCCTCATCTTTTACATATAACTGTATGGCTTGACATTGTCATGTTTCCTAGCTCATCTCCTTTCCCTCTCTTGATTAGTTAGTCCTTGAGATCCTGCTT
>NW_004526875.1:0-975 GCF_000260255.1 Octodon degus
AAAACAAAAAAACCAGAAGACAGTCAGTGGCAATATTTGCATACTTAATTTCCTAACTTTATTTTCTTCTTTCAGTAAATGCCATGCCCCACCTGCTGAACTGTAAAAATAATTAAACATTTATTCTTAGCATTACACAGAACAATAGTAGCTTACAATTAAGATAATTCAGGAAATTCCTGAAATTAAACTATACCTGCACTGCAACAACTTTATAGCAAGAGAAAAACCTAAAGAAGAATGACTAAAGAAAGGTTGTAAAAAATTGAAAGGTAACCATTCCACCAAAGAAGATAGCTGGATTGGTCCGAAACATTAACACCATCTCAGTGGTGGTTAATCAAAATTGAAATGCCACAGGAACCTTCAGTCCAGATTCTGAAGACCTATCACAAAAGTAGAAAGTAAAACATCTCTGTGAGTTTTCATACTTGTGTGTTGGAATGTTAGTATCACTGGATACCAATACTTTAGATACGTTGGATTAAATAAAATATAGAATTAAAATTGATTTTTACCCCTTTCCACATCTTTAATGTGGGTATTAGAAAATTATAAATGACAAATGTGGCTTAAATTATGGGCTATATCACACTTCTGTTGACAACTCTGGTCCACGGCAATCTCAGATGAGCCAATAGCCACAGAAAGGTGTTGAGTGGATAAGATGCTGAAGGATGTTGTGTTATCTCCGCATATCCAGTGGAAACCCTTATGTAGTAGTTTTCATTTTCAAGTTAATTACACAGAAAGAAACACTTTAACTTCATCCTTTCCTGTTATTGTTTAAGTGAATTATCATTTCCTTTGTATCTAACGTTTAGTCATTTGCACTAGTTAAGAGTCTAACTAGCATATATATATTTCTCATTTATTTTAGACACAAAGAAATGAGATTAAATTAGAAAGTGAATTTTATGAATCCAAAGATGGAAGTGATACCTTGGAAATGTTTTCAGAAGATCTCATAAGAGA
>NW_004526875.1:1970-4042 GCF_000260255.1 Octodon degus
TTACAACTAGTTTGGAATTTCACAATAAGAATTTATGGAAAGGACTGGGGAGATAGTTCAGAGGTCTAAGCACCCACCTGACAAGTGCAAAGATGGGCACACCATGCCAGACACTGAAACCAGGTGTAGTGGCACACACCTGTAATCCCTACACTGGCAGACTGAGGCAGAAGGATCACTATGAGTCTGAGCTGTATAGCAAGACCCTGTACCAAATAAAAATAAAAAAATGAATTTATAGAAAGACTTTCAGCATTAGAATTCATAGGCCAAAAAGGCTGTAGTTGGTCTTCAAATATTAAAATTTTTTATCTTTTTTATCCCTACTGGTAAATACTATCATTGTCTTTTGAAAGCCAGGCAAAGCATCAAGGCTTTGTAGAAAAATCATCCATTTATAAAATAAAGGAGGTAGTACTGTCCCAGAACCTGTCAGCAATTTTTCTAAGCCTAGATAGCCATCAACTCACAAGGTATATATATATATAGGCTGTAGCAATTTAAGACATTCTTTGCAGATGAAAAACCTGTATGTCATAAAGTAATCTGTCAATTCATTTTGTAAACTAACTTGTAATGTATTCTGTTGTTTAGGATGAAAGTGTATCCCCCATCTTTGGAGGATTCTAAAGCTGAATATCATTTAGTGGCCTTCTCAAGTGCTTGGTGTGTTCTGTGCCATTATAGATGGAAGCCAGTAGCCAGCACTTGCAGTAGTATTTTCAAGGATTATAAGGATAGTATTTATGTCAGAATTTAAAGAAAAATGTATACATAGGTCCCAAATGAAGAATGAATGGACTATATCTGTACCAGTATGCCTAACTCAAATAAAAATGTCTATATGAAGTGACCTGGCTTGAAGATCTAAGAATAGAAATCCAGTTCATGAAAGAAAACCTAATTTTACAAATGTGTCTTCATTCTAGTTTCTATTTGGTGTTGTGACAATTTCTACCTTAGGGTCTTGGGGAGCAGCTTCCTGAAAAAATAACAACATAAATGTGATATTTTGCTGAATCTGCCAACAATGAGCTGTCAGTTACCTCCTGAGTATACCAAGGAGCTTCCCCATGCATATACCTACCTGCTTAGAGATGAACTGCTCTGTACCTTTGCCTAGTGCTAGATGGAGCTTTCATCTCACTTGCTAAAACCAGAAAAAGAGAACAAACAAGCAAACAAAAAAGATGAAGCAGCTTACCAAACACTGAGATGGATATGTTAATTCCACTTGATTTTAATGGTGGCATTTTTAATAATGATTATTATTATTAGCCTTGGTAGCATGTTCTGTGCTTGATTTTCACCATAAAGTGGAGGACCCACTGGCCATCGAGTTGAGCACCCTGTGGAGAGGTCATCACCACAGGTAGCCTCAGACAAACACCAGCTTTGGAGTTTACAAAAAAGATGCACGCCTATGAGCTCTGACCATGCTTGAGTCTCTGATTTCAGGATGATCCTTTTATTAAATTTATTTTTCCTTTTTTTTTAAGCTCAGACACAATTTATTTCTGAGTATTTTTCCATAATTTTATTGAGAAACAAATAGCAATGAGACAGTTTCAGATCAAATTAGTAGGACAGTTTCAATAATTTAATACATTATATATTGTTTTCTTAGTGATTATTCATGGTACAAGATGCAGACATGATATCCTATTCACAAACACTTTTAAGAGAATGTAGCTGTATATCTATCCTAAATATTTTGAATATACAGAATGAAAATCATCATTCATTTTGTATCCCCATTTTTTGTTTAGTTTTCTCATTTAAATATTACAGGTGTGTGAATTAAGCAAGATATTTGAAAATAGTCCAGTAGTCCATAATAGTAGTGGGTTATCCATAGGACTGGTAATGTCAGAAGTTGTTGATTTGAGCCTTTTACAGCTCAGCATAATAAAATGGCCTTACTTTTTATACCTTGTTTTTATACTTTTCTGCTAGATGATTAAGACCAAGATAAAACAAGACCTATATAACAAGAATTACAGCTTTTGTATCTGATAAGGTCAGTCATATCCCCTCAGAATTTATCCTGAAACCCTGTACCATAGTTTGTA
>NW_004526875.1:4342-5164 GCF_000260255.1 Octodon degus
ACACACACACACACACATAAATAAAATTTAAAAAAAAAAAGAAAAGAAAATTTGGGACACAACTGAGTCACATGATGTTAGAGTACAGGTTCTCCTATGCCCTGAGTCTTCACTGACCTTGAAGGCTAGGGTCAAAATGTTGGCTTTCCTTGTGGCCCTCCTTTTTCTCTAATTTTTGGTTTGGAAACTTAGGTGGTTAACCCTCCAGAAGAGAAGCTTATTGTTATTAACCTACAAACTAGGCTGTTGAGCTTAACCTTACTATCTGTCTGAATATCAAACATCTTAGGCATACCGTGGAACAGGTATTATTCATCAAGCATTGATATGCTAAAATTTAAGTCCCTATAGAATATGAAAAACATTTAAAAAATTAAAATATATTTAAAAACAGGAATAAAAAATTATATAATTTTTATGTTTAGACATAAGTCCAGAAGCAGGACAGTCTCACAACATTCCTTTTCCTGTCTCCTGCCTTCATTCATCACCCCCTTCCTTTTGAACAATCATCTACTCTAAAGAGAGCATGGAGACCCAGTCCTAGCCCAGGTCCAGTGAGTGTGTGGAGAGCTTCCTGCTACCCTACGCCAGCGGGACCAGTCTGCCCACACTGCGCCTGGGCTGGACCCTCTCCCACCCCCTTGGGCCACCCCCCACCACTCCACAATACCTCCCCCACCTCACCTGCCGAGTAGGAATTTCTGCCGCGTCCGGGAACCCCCAGACACAGTCCTAGCCCAGGTCCTGTGAGTGTGTGGTAGAGCTTCCTCTTCCCCCTACTTCACCTTGCCCCTCCAGGCACAGCTCAGGCCTGGCATA
>NW_004526876.1:0-1040 GCF_000260255.1 Octodon degus
TTTTCTTTTTGTTTTACTTTTTCTTTCTTTTTTGAGGCAAGCTTTCACTGTGGAGCCCAGGCTGGCCTTGTGCTCACTTTTGTAGCATCCAGGCTGGTCTCAAAGTAGCAGTGATCTCAACCTCCTGAATGCTGGGATTACAAGCGAGTGCCACCACGCCTAGTTGAGTTAAACTATAAATGACCTAATTTTATAGATAAGTCCAGGCTCAGCAAATGAGCCTCTTGCCTGAACTTACAAAATCAGCTCAGAAAAAGAACTGGTAGATGGGGCAATTGAGCCAAAAATGTGTGAGATTGGATAGAAAATGACATTTTTTTCTATTTGGAGAAAGAAACATCCAGGCAGGAATCCAGAACACTTCAGCTGTGTCTAAGAAATGAATGAAACAGAACCTGCATGGTTTGGTTTCTGTTCATTTTTTAAATTTTTTTTATGCTTATAATTTATTATAACAAATGGATTCAAATTAAGATCAGCAAAGGCGAATGGTCTAGGAGAAGCCAGGTGCAAGTTATCAGCTGTCTTCTGGGTGAGTCATATAGTAAGTATAATGGTTCTACTTCCCATTACCTGTAGTGTGTGACAACACATAAGGATGTGTTTCCCCAAAACAGAGCTCTTCTGTGACTTTGTGTCCAGACTTTTCCTTTAAAATCAGTTCTATAACTCTGACTCCGTGTTGGTCAGGATTCCCATCACTAGCCATTACCTGAAAATAAGGAAAGATTTATTTTGGTTCATGGGTGTTCAGAGAATTCAGTCCATAGTTGTTTGGCTCCAAAGCAGAAGGTCTTGGTGGAAGAAGCTGCCCACCCACAGCACCCAGGAAACAGAAAATGAGAGGAAGAGCCAGGGACAAGAATACACACTCTAACTAGGAGCGGTGACCCACCTCCCACCAGGCTTGGCCTCCTAAGACTACATTCAGCCTTGAATCATCCGTGAGTCTAGTGTCTGTTTACTGAGGGAGGTGGATAGCTCATTCCAGTGTTCCAGTACAAGATCAATACCTGGCCAGGAGTCTGATCTGTGTTAAG
>NW_004526876.1:2280-2856 GCF_000260255.1 Octodon degus
ATGTACTCTTATGCCTGTAATCCCAAAACTCTGGGAGGCTGAGGCAAAAGGATTCCAAGTTTGAGCCTAACTTGAGCAGCTTCATTGCTTGGCAAAACTCTATCTCAAAATAATATATAAAAAGAGCTGGGGGTATAGCTCAATGTCAAAGCCCTGGGCTTACTCTGGGGAGTACAAACAAAACAGAACAGAAGTTACAACGTGGTTTTTCCATACAAAAGGGTAAAATAAAGTCATTCATTACTGGTATGATTATAAAGAATAATTAAAGGTGTGAACCTATGTTCATTGCAAAATAATAAGTAAAAAGTTAAGATATAAGACTACATATACACTTTCAGCCCAATTTTGAATCATATACACACATATATTTGTTTGTTGTACAAGAGAAACTTGAAGGAAGACATGTGAAGCTGTTAGATTACTTCTGGATAAATTACAGGAATACATGTTAATTACGCACTAATATATTAACAAATGGTATGTTCTTTACAGCGGTCCCTCACTTATCATGGAGATTGCATTCCAGACACCCCGTGGTAAGTGAAAATCAGCGAAGTAGTAACATTGTATTTT
>NW_004526876.1:5701-6646 GCF_000260255.1 Octodon degus
GAGGTTAAGCTCAACTGCCTATGTTATAGGGTAATAATATCATTACGCTTCTCTTCTGGAGGGTTAACAACTTAAGTTTGGATGACCTTTAAAGAACAGAGACTTAGCTAGCACCAGCCTGGAGCCTGGGGTCTGAGGGGAGGACGCTGACAGAGACGGGCTCTGGGGAGGGTGGCCTCTGGGATTGCAGAAGGCCACCAAGCGGCTGTGTTGCAATGTGGCAGAACGGGCAGTGACCCCTCAGCAGTTCTGGATTTGGAGTTCCTTTTATAAGTCTTAATTTCATTTCTTGAGTGGGCCTTCCCTCATGACCTTATGGCCTTCCGGAGGGCCCACTTCCTGTCACCTGGAGAGTTGGGATGTCGACATAGGAATTCCACGGAGGACACAAAACTTCAGTCTGTTGCAGAGTGGATTTTATTTAAGCATGGAACTAGGAAGCAATGAAGAAGGACTTTTGGCAATTAGCATACTCTTCAGTAATTTTCCTTTCCTGGTTTTATGTAGTCTGTTTACATTTTTTTTCTTTGGGGATACCTCATGAGTCAGAGCAAGTACATTTCTGTGAGGGTTACAACTTCAGGAAACTACTCTGGTTTTGGTTTCCAGTGGGTGTGTTTTATATCAAAGGCTGCCTTCTGATAAGTATACCATAAAAAATCATATATTTTTTCTTTTTTACAGTATTAATGACTTTAATGAAGACATCAATTTAAAATAAACAAATCATTAGAAAATCATCAGCTTTTCAGTAAAAGATTTTTAAAAAATTTTTAAAAAATCTTTTATTTGTTTATTTATTTGGTCTTGCTACACAGCTTGGACTTACAATGATCTTCCTGTCTCAGCCTCCCCAGCCCTGGGATTACTCCACACCTAGTCTCAGTGGCTAGCACTATGTGGGGCCAGCATGACATGTGGTACTGGGGATTGAACCCTGGTCCT
>NW_004526877.1:0-3395 GCF_000260255.1 Octodon degus
TGTTGTAGATCTTTGCAGTAGTTGTAACCTTCACACATACTGAAGTTCTGGTGGAGTTGTACAGAGTTTGGAGTTATCCAGCTGCGTCTGGCTTAGGTGTGGCTGCTGTGCTCAGCTCCTTCCTGCTGCGGACCTGGGCTAGGACTGGGTCTGGGGTTTCCCAGAAGTCGGCAGAAATTCCTACTTGGCGGGACAGGTGGGGCCGGTAGGCGGAGTGGTGGGCGGCGGCAAGAGGGGGCGGGAGAGGGTCCGGCCCACACTGCGCTGAGCTGGGACTGGTTCCGCCGGCGCAGGGTAGCAGGAAGCTGTCCACACACTCACAGGACCTGGGCTAGGACTGGGTCTGGGGGTTCCCGGAAGTCCCCAGAAATTCCTACTTGGTGGGAGGGGTGGGGAGGTACGGCAGAGTGGTGGGGGGTGGCCCGAGTGGGTGGGAGAGGGTCCGGCCCACACTGCTCCTGGGCTGGGACTGGTCCCGCTGGCGCAGGGTAGCAGGAAGCCCTCCACACACTCACCGGACCTGGGCTAGGACTGGGTCTGGGGGTTCCCGGAAGTCGGCAGAAATTCCTACTTGGCGGGACGGGTGGGGCCGGTAGGCGGAGTGGTGGGGGGTGGCCCGAGGGGGTGGGAGAGGGTCCGGCCCACACTGCGCCTGGCCTGGGACTGGTCCCACCGGCGCAGGGTAGTAGGAAGCTCTCCACACACTCACCGGACCTGGGCTAGGACTGGGACTCTAGCATGACCTATTGACTAGTATGTGGTCTATTTTAGAAAATGACCCATGTTTAGGTGCAAAAAATGTGTATTCAGCTGTGTTTGCGTGGAACACTGTGTATATATACACTAAGTTCATTTGTTCCAAGCTCTGATTCAGTTCTTCTACTTCTTTGCTCATTTTTCATCTGCTTGACCTATGATTTTGGGATAAGAGTGTTTTCAGATCTTCTGCTAAGACTGTGGTATTGGATATTAGATTTTTCATGTCTGTTAAAATTTGTCTTATATAATTGGCTGCTCCCATGTTTGGTGCATACATATTTAGGGCTGTTACCTCTTCCTCTTGAATTTTCCCCATAACAAGTATATTGTTGCCTTCTTTATTTCATTTGATCATTCTTGGTTTCAAGTTGAGACTCTCTGAGAACAGGATTGCAATCCCTGGTTTTTTCTGAGCTGCTGGGGCATGTAGTTTTATTTTCCATCCTTTGACTTTCAGCATATGAATTTCTTTATGAGTTAAGTGTGTTTCTTGTGTATAGCATATTGTTGGATTTTGTTTCCTAATCCACTGTGCCCGTCTATTTCTCTTAGTGAATTGAGATGCATTGACCTAATTCACCTATTTCTTGGTGAATTGAGTCCATTTACATTGATGGTTAGAATTGAGATGCATTGACCTATGTTTGACATGTTATTTACATGCTATGATTTACTCCTTTTCTCCTATGTTTAATTGTTTGCCCTACTTAGTGTGTTCCTTCTGTTCTCTTTCTTGGAGTTCTGATCATTTTGGTCCCTTTCTAGAACATCTTTTAGTAGTCTATGTAAACTTAGCTTTGTCATCATAAAATTCTTTAGTTGTTCTTTGTCATGGAAGTATTTTACTTCTCCATCAAACTTGAAAGAGAGTTTTGCAGGGTTTAGTTGTCTGGGCTGGAATTTGTTTTCATAGAAGACTTAAAGTATTCTGCTCCTTGCTCTTCTTGTCTTCATTCTTGTCTGCTGTAATTTTGGTGGATTTTCCTTTAAATGTTATCTGTTTCTTTTCTTTACTGGCTTTCAGGATATTGTTTTTTTGCTGGATTTCTGGGATTGAATCTCATATATCTTGATCTGTTTTTAATTGTGTTGAAGTTATTTGGTGTTCTGTATCCTTCAGTTATCTGAATATCAGCTTGTTTCCTCATATTTGAGAAGTTTTTAACTGTTACTTCTGCCCGTATTCTTTTTATATCATGTGTATTGACTCCCTCTTTCTCATTGACACCTCTTCTTGAGTAGCAGTTATTAATTCTTTTAGTATAGAGATTATTTTTATCTGATTTTCTCTCTATATTTCTGCATTTGATTCTTTACTTCAGAAGCTATTAATTCAGAGATTTCTTTTTTTATTTCAGAGTTTATTTCTGATCTGAGTTCCTCTATGCCTTCCTGCAGTTGTTTCTTTACATCAGACGCTATTCATTCTGACATTTCATCTTTGTGATTCCCAATTTCTCCTGTGCTAGTGTCCTCTGCACTTGTTCTGCATGGGCTTGGAGCCTGTACTTGCATTTCGCTCCTTCTCTTTGTCATTTTGTATAATACTGTGCTCTGACCTTTGGTATAGAGCTTTGGTGCAGTTATAACCTTAGCACCTCCTGAAATTTGGGTGCAGATCTACTAAGTTTTGAATTCATCCAATTGTGCCTGGCCTGAGGTTGGCTGCTGTGCTTAGATCCTTCCTACTGCAGCCCTTGGAATTGAACCTGTTTTGCCCCTCTTTCAAGATATTCTGCTCCTCAATTAGTTGGGTGGTTCCAGTCCCTAGTTTCCCTGCAGGGACTTGAGCTGCAGAGTTTCACTTCAGGCTTTATGCCTGGCCTGAGCTTGGTCCTGACAGGTCCAGTGCACACAGGGGAGCACAGACGCTCTCCTACACACTTGCCAGGTCTGGGCTTGGGCTGGGACTCGAGGAGCCCCGATAGAAAGGCGGAATTCTTACTCACGTGGATGGCTTGTCCTGGTTCTGGAGAGGTGGAGCAGAAGGTCTCACTCATGCGGTGAGCATGGGCACATCCGGTGTGGTGTAGCAGGCACAAGGGTGTGAGGCAGCTCTCCCACACACTCTTAAAATACATTTTTGATGAACATAAAAATCTGAGTGACTGGCTTTTCTCCTTCAGCAATTTTGGGATATTGCTCCTATTCCTGGTATCTGCTTTCTAACAAGAAACTGCTGTGGTCTTTGTCTTTGTTCCTCTCCACTGAAGATGTAATGGCATGATTTAACCTCAGACAATGTATATGTCACACTGAGCTCTCTTTCCTCTAGGGATAAGGTTGTCTTTCCTTTCTCTCACCCTGAATTCCAACAGATAGCACATATTGTAATGGATCACAGGTGCTCAATAAATACACTTGAATAAATTCACTTCATTAATAGCTGACACTGTAACATCTATTGTTGGGTGCCGTAAAATAGTGTTCCTCAAAAGGAAAATATATTATGAGTGAGATAGATGCCCTCCTCAAGGATCTTGATGGTTTTCTTCGAATATTTTTATTCATTATTTATTGTTTATTGAAAATCAATTACATAGCATATTAGAAGTTGTAGAAAAATATTAAAATGTGAAAGATAAGAGATGTAGAAAAAAATCTGACCAGGGAGATTGCTCAGTGGAATAAGTGTT
>NW_004526877.1:3584-5088 GCF_000260255.1 Octodon degus
ATACATAGCATGAGATTAATAATAGATTGTACATTGTAAGTAAATTATTTACAAACTTAAATGAATATAACAATAAAAATTGTGCAAAATAAACATGAAGAAGAAAGAATTTACAAAGCAGTCATATAATAGTGCACGCTGTGCCCAAATCAAGAAACTTAATTGATATAATTAGAATTTTCAAAGTAGAAAAGGGTAAGCAATAAATATTTAAAGATTTAAAATTTCTGAATTTTGTTGAATTTATGACCCCACATTTCCAAGAAAAATGAAACTTTGGCACAAGAAATTTGAAGAAAATTATACCAAGGTAGACAAAAATGGAATTGTCCAAAACTTATTGTAACAAAATTATATAGCGTCTTATTCCACATTAGAAAGAGGGGAAAAAGACCATGTGTAAGAAACTAGACTAATTAATTTAAATCACTGAAAGAAAAAAAATCTGTACTTTTTGAATTTTATACATAACAAACATAACTTTGAAAAGTAAAAGTAAAATATTGTCCAGTTGTACAAACTCAATATATTCTAATACCTCCAGATGTAGCATATAGGAAATAACAAAGGGCATAATTCAGAAGGCAAAAGTTGCTGTATGGTCCAGGATAAAGAATAAAGAACTTTCAAAATGATAGTTATGCAGGACTATGTAAAATATATTAGATGAACACATTTAAGGGGTCATTAAAGAATTCTACAAAGAGTATGATTCTTATGTCAGGTTATGCATATATATATATATATTTTTTTTTGTGTGTGTGTATAAAAGACAAGTAAGAAGTAAAATAAAATAAATGAAAAATGAAAATATACTTTTTAAAGATTCTAATACTAGAAAATATCATACCATGTCTTTTAAGGAGATTGGAAGTAAAAAATACAGTATAAATCTTAAAACAAAAATTAAGATTAAGCAACATTCTGAAAATTAAGTATCAATTAAAAATTAAATATTTCAGACCCAGTTCTAGCCCAGGTCCGGTGAGTGTGTGGAGAGCTTCCTGCTAACCTGTGCCGGAGGGATCAGTCTCAGCCCAGGTGCAGCGTGGGCCGGATCCTCCCCCACTCTCTCGGGCTGCCCCCACCACTCCGCCATACCTCCCCACCCCTCCCGCTGAGTAGGAATTTCTGCCGACTTCCTGGAACCCCCAGACGCAGTCCTAGCCCAGGTCTGGTGAGTGTGTGGAGAGCTTTCTGCTACCCTGCACCAGCAGGATCAGTCCCAGCCCAGGCGCAGCGTGGGCCAGACCATCTCCCACACCCTCAGGCTGCAACCCACCACTCCGCCATACCTCCCCACCCCTCCTGTCCAGTAGAAATTTCTGCCCAGTTCTGGGAACGCCCAGACCCAGTCCTAGCCCAGGTCCGCAGCTGGAAGGAGCTGAGCACAGCAGCCAGACCAAAGCCAGATGCAGCTGGATAAGTTCAAACTTTGTAGAGCTCCACCTGAACTTCAGTACATGTGAAGGTTATAACTACAGCAAAGATCTACAACAAAGGG
>NW_004526878.1:0-1066 GCF_000260255.1 Octodon degus
AGTCATATTAATAAGCTGAGCTGTAAAAGATTCAAGTCAACAACTTCTGACATTGCCAGTCCTATGGATAACAAAATACTATTATGGACTAATGAACTATATTGGATTATTTTGCTGAATTCATGAACCTACAATATTTAAATGTCAATGAAATATCCATCTCTGACAAAACTAAACAAAGAAAAAGGGGGATACAAAAAGGGCCATTTTGTATCTATATATACAAATAGTTAAGATAGATATACAGCTATTTTCTCTTAATTCAGTGAGAAGAAGGATTTGTACTAATAGTATGTGGACAGAATATCATGTCTGCATCTTGTCCAATGATAACCCACTACGAACACAACAATATGCACTGTATTAATTATTGATACTGTCCCACTAACCTGTTCTGAAACTGTCTCATTGCTATTTGTTTCTCAAAAATTTTTTAAAAAGCTTTGATATTTTGCAAACATCTACTAAGGTTTAGAATATTATGTGAAAGCAGTGGAGTTTGAACATACACTAGAATTTGGCATTCTATTTATGTAGACAGGCCAGGTGGTGATATTCAATGGAGTATAAGCTATGATAACTTGTTCATATTAGTGCCGACTTATCCCATCAAGATAAAAGGTGCCCCAAACTGTTGAGATCAACACAAAATGATTTTTAGACTTTACTTCATAATACTCATCGGTTCCATTGAGAATTTGGGCTAATTTCTCCACTGTTCTTGTCATTTTCCTTCTGTGAAGTTAAATTAATATGCTTGTGGGGCCGGCGAGATGGCTCAGTGGAATAAGCGCTTCCCTGACAAGCACAAGGACCTGAGTTCAATCTCCGGTTCCACAGAAAAATAAAAAGTAAAATAAATAAATAAATAAATTAATTAATTAATTAATATGCTTGTTTACACAGATGGTCATATTAGGTTAAGGGAGGATATATGATGGTTCGCTCTTTCAAAATATAGGACATGGGTGGGTGGTGGCCCATCATGTGATGAGGCACTACAAGGTGACACTGTGACATCACAAGTAAAGCAACAAGATCTTCACAACTGGCCACATGGCAGATT
>NW_004526878.1:1685-2618 GCF_000260255.1 Octodon degus
TCCAACGGTTCTGAGGCTCTTTAGGAGACAACCCAGCAGAGTGTGTTGGGGAGGTGGGAAAGAATATTTCCCACGCTGACCAAGAATTAGAGTGAGCCAAAGGTTTAGGCCTAGAGCCCATGTAACCCCTGTTAGAAATCTGTCCCCTTCTAGCCAGAGTATACAAGAGAGAAAAATGCCAACACTTCTTTTGATGAACATCATCAACAACACCATGGGGCAAAGATGGATGAGGGTACGCAATTGTAGAAGTAAGCTTACAATTATTGCAATAAGAAAAAAATGATAAAATACTCTGAGAAGAAAGTGTGCTCACCTGTGAGAATTGAGACTGGCCATTGTTGGACGTAATGTAGCAACAGTGGAGGGACAGGAAGAAGAAGCAGGAGAATGGCTCATTGGTGAGAAATTTCAAAAGCTGAGGGAGTCTGTTGTAGTGACATAGCTCACCAATCAAAGTCACAGCATGAAAATGCTAGGTTTTTTAGCAGCACAGCAATGAAGCAGACGTAAAATCGGGGGGCTATAACTAACTCTGAAGACGTGAAGAGGATTGATGGCAGAGAGACAGAGGAATCCACTGACCTGAGACAATGGAAGACCAAGACATTATGGACTTTTGCTAGGGGTGGAGCTTGAGGAAAAATTTCAGTGACACATAAGAAGCTGACTGGGGTCTCCTCAGTACGCATGGGAAAGGTGTCCAGGACTGGGATGGTGAAGGAAGCAGAAGTAGTTATTGGGAAGATAAACAGTTGCTTTTAGCATTCAACCATGTAGAATCAAGGCCATGTGAATTTAGCAGTTTGTACTTGGGCTGGCACCTATCAGGGTCCTTTAATTCCAACAAACATACCAGCAAGGTTTCCTGGGACCTCTCTAACCTCCCTCCACATCTATACTTGAGATAGTGAGTTCTGACTGGACCTGTGT
>NW_004526878.1:3552-5342 GCF_000260255.1 Octodon degus
CCAATCGCCAGCCCCAGGATCCGAGTCTCTAGAGTTCAAAGCTGACTGGAAGCACCTTACTCCCTTCTTCTACAAAGAAAAAGATTGCTGCTGTCATACTCACCTCTGATGTATTCAAGAGTCTTTTCCGAGTGCTCTTCCCCACACTATTTCAACTTTCTTTGGAAATATCACTCTTGCATGCTTCCTCCTTTCTTATCCTTCCCTTGCCAGTTCCTTGGTGACAGTTATCAGCTTTCTTGAGTGGATTCCTGTCCTTTTCCTTCACCTCCACCTAGTCCCTGGTCTGTATGATGCAATTTGGCTCTCTTTTTTGGTAGAACAGTCACTGTTCTCAGATTAAGAAAGTCAGTAGCTTTCCTGAATAAAAAAAAGAAAAGCATCTGCCTGGATATAGTAGGCTATTGGCTGCTAGCCAACATTGTATATAAATAAACACATATATTGTTGTTCTAGTGTCATCTTGACAACCATGCAGATGGGCTATCACCTGACCCAGATTATCTTTTCATCATACAATAAAAGCTGTGTTAAAAGGAAAATTTATAGTGATAAACTCACATCTTTGTAATACAGAATGAGCATAAGTAAATGATCTTATGCTGCACCCCAATGTCCTAGAAAGAGAGGAGCAAGTCAAACCCAAAGCCCAAAGGAGGCAGGACATTATAAAGATCAGGCCAGAAATTAATGCAATGCAGATGAAGAAAAAAATACAAAGAATAGAAGAATCCGAGTTTGTTCTTTGAAAGAATACATACAATTGATAAACCCCTAGTCAACCTAAGCAGAAACAGAAAGAAATACTCCAAATTCATGCAATAAGGAATTAAATGGTTTAAATGAGTATAGATCTAGAGAAATTCATAGGATCATCAATACCGACTTCCAAAATCTTTACTCTAGTAGGATAGACAACACACAGGAAATTGGCATTTTCCTAGATATATGTAAAATGCCAAAGCTGAGTCAAAAAGGTATACAAATTTGAATAACCCAATAATGGAAAACAAATTTGAAAATGTAGGAGTGAATGAGATGACCTGGGGCCCTCCGGATCCTGAATAGACCCAGAACACAGACCCTGCGAGTGAGTGAGATGACCCGGGGCCTGTGGATACACACTCGACCCAGGCTGCAGGCCCAGCAGGGAACCCTTCAGCAGAACTCCCTGCAAAGAGACTAGAGGCAAGACCCACCCAGCTGATTCAGGAGCAGAACATCTTGCCACAGAGACACAAAAGGTTCAACCCTATAATGCCTGCAGCAGAAAGAAGTGGAGCACACAGCCAGAACCAAACAACACCCACCTGGAGGAATCTGAACTTCATATATCCGGACCTGGTGCTAAGGTAATAACTCTATCTAAGCCCTACACCAAAGGTCAGAAGACAGTGGTATACAAAATGACAAAGAGAAGGAAAAAAATGCAGTCTCAGGCCCCAAGTCCACCCAGTATAAATGCAGGAGACACTAGCACTGAGGAAACTGGAAATCACAGACCAGATATCTGTGAAATAATAGCATTGACAGTAAAGGATCAACTGCAGAAAGGTATAGAAGAAATCAGATCAGAAATAATTTCTGAACTAAAATGTAGTGATAATTATAACCAAAGAAGTACTAAATTCTTCTAAAGAATACACTGATGAAAAAGCAGAGGAGAATATAAAAATGATGGAACCCCTGAATAAGAAATTTAGGAAAGAAATAGAATCGATGAAACAGGTTCAAAGTGATATACAGGAAATTAAAACCTCAATCACAAGCTGGAAAAAAAGTTTGTGTGA
>NW_004526879.1:0-1801 GCF_000260255.1 Octodon degus
CACCTTGGCTTCAGTCAAATTCTCCAGCAGGGTTGGAAGCACTGAAATCCATTTTCTCAGGCAGCTGGTGATCTTCTTCATCTGTGGGTGTGGTGCTCCATGACGTCCTCCAAGGACCTGAACCTCGGAGTCCGTTGCTTGCACCCAGGATTTTCAGAAGGCCTGGACTCAGAAGCTGCATGCTAACCCCCACTACCGTACCCATTTGGGTCTTTCCCTTGATAGAGTTTTATACTTCCCCTCAGTTTATCCTTAGCTCTTGTTAATATAGGAAAAATATAAAGAAAAGTCTGCAAAGAGCAAGTCAGACAAGAGACATGCTTTGTAGTCAGGAAAACTCCCTATGCTCTCAAGGATAGTATGTGATGAACAACTCTCCAATGTTGAGGATGGCTTATTACATTTTTTTTTTTTTTTGGAACTGGGGATTGAACTCAGGCCCTTGTGTTTGCCAGGGAAGCGCTTATTCCACTGAACCATCTCCCCAGGCCCATATATTACTTTTACACTTGTTCTTTTGCTATTTTTATCTGCATAAATGATAAGCTTTTATACTTTTTAACTTTTTTCATATATTCTGTTCTTATGGTTATTATTTTCTTTAATTTGACAGTGCTTGAGATTAAACTCAAGGTCTCCCACTGCTTGGATGGTGATGTACAATTGTCCAAGAACATTATTATTTTTCCTTTCCTTTTCTCTTTGCATCTTACAGTGGAGTACACTGTTGCCCTGGTTTCAAGGTTCCATATTATTTTAATTGGTATATCTAATGTATGGTGAGCCCGACTAGGCTTTGTGTATTAGTGTGATGTTTTGCTATATTCTTATGTTAACTTTTCATTCTCTGTCCTCCTATCTGGCCTTTATCCACTTTTCCTTTTGGAAGTGTCAGCATATTATCATGCCATTTCCATCTTCTACATATGCAGACTCTGAACTCTCCTTGGTCCTTCTCTAATATCTGCCCTTTTTGTCGTGGGAAGTTTTCATTTCTTTTTTCTCGAAATCCACACAGGATTAACTGTATGACATGATTGGAAATAAATCTTGCATTCAGGGAAATTTTTGTGTATTTGTGGGGGTTGAAGCCATGTCTTCTGTATCCAGCAGCTAAATTACCACAATGTCTCTTGTGAGAGTTCACCTACTGAACATGTGTCTATCATTCCTTCAGTTTTTATCCTTTATGATATTAGATTTCTGTTGACTCTTAGTAGGTGTGGAAGGAAAAAAGTGTTACTCGATACTAGGCCTTAGATTTTGGATTTAGTGATCTTAGGCCCCGGGCTCTCAGCTATGGTCAGACTGTGCAGTGTCTTAGCCATTGTTCCAATTTTGTGCACCATTCTGCATCATCATTGGACCACAATTAAATGACTGGTAAGAGTTCAGCACTGGTAGGAAAAGATTTCTCACCCAGTTCATCCAGAGAAATGATGTCCTCATGCTCTTGCAACATGTCCCACATAGGTATCTGGGTTCGCTACTCAGGGAGCTACTGTATTACTACAGGAAATGTGCATGTACTCAATGAATGAATGCATATTGGGAATTCTGTTACAGAAAACCAGGATAATGACAACAATGAAAAAGATCAGAAACCTCTGGCCCTCAGGTAATAATCATTGAGGTTCTTATTGGGTTGAGAAATGTGTGTCCAATATCACTACTGATGAAAACAAAAGATCACTTGCAACCACATGTTTCATGAGCAGAGTGAAGCAAAACTCCTGCTGTGGTTACATACCCTGAGTCGGTGAAGAAGTAGCACTTTGTACAAGGCATCCACTTGTCTTCA
>NW_004526879.1:1920-5106 GCF_000260255.1 Octodon degus
TGTCTAGTTCTGTATGGGACACCTGAGTTTGTTGGTAGAGTTTTCACACCATAAACACAAGCAAATGACTCCCATCATGTCACAATATGTATAGAAATTCTCTAGAATTTACTAGATATCTTGGATTCCACAATATCCTAGGAGCACTAAATATTTTACACAATAAATATTCAACACATTTTAAGGAAAATTCTGAGCAATATATTTGGCTTTAGGTGTGCCATCTAGTCATGGTTGGGTGATGCCTGGAGCCTCAGGATTCCTTCTCTAGCATTTCATTTTCTAGTCAATGCACTGACTGGATTCACCTGTGTCCCTGTCTCAAGGCAGGTGGACTCTGTAACTAAGCTCCTATGAAAATATCACAGGCAGATACCCAGAAAATAGAATCTTCTGAACATAGTACATACGTGTCACCCAATCAAGGCACTTAAAGGAGAGTGTTACTCTTGATCCTGTTCAAAAGGCAAGGAAGTTGTCAGTTTGTTAATTTGACCTAATTGTTTAATTTTCTTATATTCTATGTTACTTCTAACTAGTTTCTTAAATGACAAACATAATTTAGATGAACTGTACATGCTCATGGCATTCAAAATTGTCATGTGTATATTTGTTTACTTTGTGATATCAAAGAGAACTGGGTGTTTAGTATTTGAAGTAAGTTTTTATTTTTTATAATTTTATTTTATTTTGAAGAATGAAAAACAAAGACAGAAACAGGGTAGAATATAGCAATACATATGCTGCAGACTGGCAATGAAAGAATAGCTGATTTTCAATGACTGATATATATTCATCAATTCTGTTGCTCAGATTGGTAGACATAGTATGCAAGATTGGACATAGGATTGAATAGTATTGCATGCTTTGAAGAATTCTGAAAATTTTGTTATTTTCAAAAAATTTTATTTGTTTTTCACAATAAAATGCTCCTTTATACTTTTGCTAAGTTTACAGAATGGTTTTTGGATACTTTAGTTTTTCTTAGCTAGAATTATAGGAAGATTAAAAAAATGTGTAAAGGCTGGAAAGATGGCTCAGTGGTCTAAAGCACCTACTTGGAACAAGCTTGGCAAAGCACAGGGACCGTGGTTCAATCCCCCAGCTCCACATGCCAGCCAGCCCTGTCCCCTGGTGGGCAGAGCTGGCCACACACACAAATGCACACACACTAAATAAATGTAAAAATTAAACAATAATAATGTAAGTACCAGGTATAAAATGTTTCAGAAATTCATCTCTTTTCCTTGTAACTTTTTCAAAAAAATTATGCACAGTTGACTGTGTATCTGGCAACCTTCAATTTAAAGGGTTTCTCTGGCATGTGTTCAGATAAATCTCTGTCAGAGTCCTTATGATTCACGTCACACCACTTGCACTGTCCTTGTTTCCTTTCTCCCCCTCAGGAAATTCTTTGACATAATTCACAACCATGCTAGGAAGGTGACTCTTTTATGAAAGCTGCTATGTGAAAGCAGAGATGCCTCTTTATCCCTTGGGCAAAATCTGGAGTTTCTACTCACCCAAGATGATGCTGAGAACTACCAGGCTCAGAGCCCCACACAACATCTGGCTCAGGGGAGCAAGATGGCTGAAGATCTTTTCCTGAAACTCAGTACAGGTGAGGGGGTCACACCTTTATGAACTGAAGCTCTGTAGGAAGATAGATATGTCTCAAGGAAGAACGGAGTGAAAAAGTGAGGTCAGTTTTTCTCGTTTTGAACCTCATAATCCTGTTTCCATTGAAAGAGAGTAGGGACTGACAGGCAAGTGACAGGATGAAAATAGGAATTCAGGTGTTCATGTATAAGTAAAAGCTACACATAGAAATGTAAGCATCATGCACTGCAGGTGTGTACATAAATGAGATGAGGGGATCAACAGATTTGGAGGGGAGGAAGAAGTGTGTTGGAATCCGAGGAGAGGAATGTAGACATGATGAGCATAGTACCAACTCCTGATACCGAATGTCAGCATCATGTACTGAACATGGAGTCTTTATATAGATGAGTTACTTTTATGTTCAGGATCCTAGACCACTCCACCTTCCACAAGTTACATTTTTTGTGGGATGTGATGATATTTGCACTGTGCTTATAAAAAGAGAGAAAAAAGACTCCCTGGGGGTGAACGTAGTGAGAAAGGACAAGATGCATATTGGCAAATAAACAGTGATTGAATGATCTGTTGGTGGTGCTGTCCGTAGCATATTTGTTATTGTGATTTGATCTATTTCAAAATTCTTTGTCTTTATCTGATGTCATCCATGGTAGGTATCAGAAGGGCCAGACAGATAGCTCAGCAGATTAAGGTGCCTGCTTAGACAGACGAAGGGGCCAGGGTGAGCTGACAGGGCCGATGCAACTGGATGTGGTGGCTTGTGCCAATAATACCACCACTTGGGAGACAAAAGCAGAAGGATCACTATGAGCCTGATTTGTATAATGAGACCCTGTACCCTGGGATAGAAACAAGATACAAGCAAACAAACAAAAAAGAATGCATGGTACATATGACAATTACTGTAGGGAAATTAACTAGTGAACTTTACAAAACAATAAATCCCTGAGTGTGGGTGAATCAGGAATTTCACAATGGCTAATTTGATGTTAAGAATGCCGGTGTACTCTGAACTGCTTACCACATAGAAGACCTGCCTAGAGAGAACCACAGAAGCTACCTTGGCAGTACACAGGGTGCTCAGAAGGGCACAGACACTTGTGTGGGGCTTTGGTCCTCTTCTTAAAGAAGAAAGTTGTACTGGAAGAGCCACGGAGGGAGAGATTCTCTACCTGGGCACCAGCGTTTGGAAGGAGAGTGCACACAGTCAGTCTAGAGAGAAGCTATATTTATATTGATGACCTGGGGAACGAGTAGCAATTTAACTCAAAATGCCCTGTCATAGTGAGTCCCCAACTCAAACTTAATGATTCTCAGTGATCAAAGCGAGACAAATTATTGAATGGAAAAGTCTTGGACTTTTCAGTATACTTCTTTCTACGTATCCTGAAGTCAATCTTAAGCACTTATGTCAATTAAAAGCATGCATGGTCCAGGACAACGCTGGGTCTAATTGTCCATTTCTGACATTGCAGGAAATAGTGAACAGAGAAGTCATGAGAAGGAAGAAAAGCAACTTCTTAAAATGGATGATCCAGATGGGTAAGATATACAGTATCACTGAAG
>NW_004526880.1:0-1904 GCF_000260255.1 Octodon degus
CCCGCCGGCGCAGGGTAGCAGGAAACTCTCCGCACACTCACCGGACCTGGGCTAGGACTCTCCTTATTTTTTTTAAATTAATTTTATTGAGAAACAAATAACAATGAGACAGTTTCAAAACAGATTCGTAGGACAGTTACAATAATTAATACATTGCATATGATTGTCTTTGTAGTAGTTATTCATAGTACAAGATAGAGACGTGATATCCTGTCCAAACACTATTAGTACAAATCTTTCTTCTCACTGAATTAAGAAAAAGTAGCTGTGTATCTATCCTAACCAATTTGTGTATAGAAGTAAAAAATGGTCCTTCATTTTTATCCCCTTTTTTGTTTAGTTTTGTCAGAGAAGCTCAATTGTCTATTACCATAGGGTAATAATATCATTAAGCTTCTCTTCTAGAGGGTTAACAATTTAAGTTTGCAGACGAAAAATTAGTAAAAAGAAGGGCTGCAAGGACAGCCAACATTTTGGCCCTAGCCATTCAAGGTCAGTAAGGACTCAGGACATAAGTGAACCTATTCTGTAACATCCTGTAACTCAGTGGTGTCTCAGATTTTCTGATCAAGGAGATTATGGGGCCACAGAGGAAAGTGATCGATGATATAGACTCTGCCTAAGGAGAATCACATGGAAAGAAAGCATTCTTTCAGGTCTTCTTTCCTTCTTTTTTCCCTTTTCACTCCATTCTCCCTCCCCTCCCTTTCTTTCCTTCTTTCCCCCTCCCTCCCTTCCCCTCCCTCCATTTCCCTCTGCTCTCCTCCCATCCCCTTGCCTCCCTTCCACGTTCTGTCCTTCCCTCCCCTCCCCTCTTCTCATCTCTATAGCCCACTGTTCCAGCTCTGTTTATTAACGCCTGGATTTGCCCACTGATTTCTATCAGCCCTTCTGCAACACAAAATTACAAGAGGGCCTGTTCTGGGTTTCAGTACTATTTTATTAGTTAATTTATTTCACCTTATGCAAGGTGAAAATATTATTCATGGAACTCAGTTCCATATTATTATAATTATAATTTTGTAATGAAGTTTGACATTTAATGCTTTAAGTGTGTCTTAAGTATTCTTGATTATTTGTACTTTCATATAAATTGTATTCATTTGTTGATTTCCATGTGTGTGTGTATGTGTGTGTGTGTGTGTGTGTGGGTGCGTGTTAAGTAGATGAAACTTACATTTTTATGCTGTTGAGTCTTCCAAACCATGAAGAAATATGTCTTTTCATTTGATCAACTTTATTTATTGTCATTCTATTGAATTTTTTTAGACAGCATCTCATTACATAGTTTTGTCTGGCCAAGAGTTCACTGGATAACTCAGTTTGCCCTCAAACTAATGGCAATCCTTCTGCCTCAGTCTCTTGTATGCTGGTACTACATACATGTACCGCTACACCCAGATGTCCACTGTGTTATTATTATTATTACTATTATTATTTTGTATTTAGGACAGGGTCTATAGGGTCTACAAGCTCTCACTGCTTAGATTGGACCCATAGTGATCCTCTTGTTTACAGCCTCCCAAATGCTGGGATTACAGGCACGTACCACCATGCCTAGTCTCAATGACTATCTCAGCATACTGCAGGGGTGGGGCTGGCACAGCATGATGGCTATCAAACCTCAAACCCCTGCATCTGCCTAAGCAGGCACTTTAGTCTGCTGAGCTGTCTGGCCAGCCCTGTGAGTACTTATTCTTTAAAGTGCCATTATTACTGAATACCATCATTCTAAAATTTCAGTTTCTCTCTATTTATTGCAGTTGTACACAAATGCAATTGGTTTTATAAACTTTTTTAAATAACACAATTAACAAGTTTGATTTCATATAGGTGTATGTAGAAATATTTACCGATTAATTAGAGAATGCATACTTTTCTTTCCCCCCCATAATTTTATTGAT
>NW_004526880.1:2401-2977 GCF_000260255.1 Octodon degus
AAAGCAGGACCTATGCAACAAGAATTGTAGCTTTTGGGTCTGATAAGGTCAGTGAAATGCCCTCAGGATTTATCCTGAGATCCGGTACCTCAGATTGTAGAACCTTTGTCAATGTCAGCCATGTGGATGAGTCACAGCCATTGCTTGGCCAATATGCTCTCTGTGAAAGCCTGAGAGAATGTTTTCTCTCCAAATGACTTTCCTTAGGCACACTCTACATCATCAGTCACCTTCCTCTTTGGCCCCATAATCTCCTTGATCAGAAAATTTGGGACACTGCTGAGTTACATGATATTACAGTATAAGTTCTCATATGTCCTGAGTCTTAATTGACCTTGGAAGGACAGGGCCAAAATGTTGGCTTTCCTTGAAGCCCTCCTTTTTCTCTAATTTTGGTCTGCAAACTTAGGTTGTTAACCAGCCAGAAGACAAACTTATTGTTATTGCCATACAACTTAGGCTGTTGAGCTTAACCTCACTATCTGTCTGCATATCACACATCTTAGGCATAATATAGAACAGGTATTTTTCAACAAGTATTGATATGTTGAACTTTAAGTCCCTACAGAATATGAT
>NW_004526880.1:3241-3963 GCF_000260255.1 Octodon degus
GCACTCCAAGCATGAAACTACTATTACAAATTACCAACTGGAGTGCAGTAGCTTAGTTCACAGGTATCAGTATATACAGTTAGTCAGGGTGAGAATCTTTCCAATTAACTGCCAGATTAAAAAATCTTCTGAAGATTCTCAGGATCATTGTCTTGCCCATCTTCTACATATAACTGTTATGGCTTGACATTGTCATGTTTCCTAGCTCTTCTCCTTTCCCTCTCTTGATTAGTTAGTCCTTGAGATCCTGCTTTCCTTTTACTTGCATTACACCTTTCTATTTGTATTTCTTCTTTTGATTTCCTATACGAGGGAAAGTATACGATATTTACACATGTGTGTCTGGTTTATTTCACTTAGGAGTTTATGTTCAAGTGGCATCCACTTCAACATAAAGGCTTCGAGTTTACCATTCTTTATAGCTGAATAGCACTCCATTGTGTAAAAATACCACATCCTTTTCAACCAATCTTCAGGTGATGGGCATCTTGGTTGTTTCCAAGATTTGGCTATCACAAATTGTGCTGGTATAAACATAGGAACACATATATCCCTATGATCTGATGTTTTCAGATCCTCTGGGAAATTCCCAGTAGAGGAATAACTGACTTAAATGGGATTTCCAGTCCAACTCTTACAATGAGTCTCCATACTGATTTCCATAACGGTTGCAGCAGTCTACATTCCCACCAGCAGTGGAGAAGGGTTCCTTTTTCCCCACA
>NW_004526880.1:4579-5220 GCF_000260255.1 Octodon degus
TCTTCTAATCTATTCCATTGATCCTCAGGTGTATTTTGTTGCCAGTACCATGCTGATTTTATCACAGTAGCCTTGAAGTATAATTGCAAGTCAGGAATTGTAATCCCTCCTGCCTTGTCTTTATTGCCCAGAAATGCCTTTGCTATTCTAGGTCTTTTCTGGTTCCAGATATATTTTAGGAAGGATTTCTCTAGGTCTGTGAGGTATGTTGGTGGTAGTCTGACAGGGATTGCATTAAATCTGTACTGCAAGTTTGAAAGTATGGCCATTTTCACAGTCTTGGTTCTCCCTATTCAGAAGCATGGAATATCTTTCCATTTTCTGAAATCCTCTACGATCTCTTTTTTAAGAGTACTGTAATTTTCCTTGAAAAGATCTTTGACTTCTGTAGTTAGATGAATTCCAAGGTATTTCATTTTCCTTGGTGCTATTATACAAGGTATTGTTTCTATAATTTCCCTCTCAGTGTGTTTGTTGGCTGTGTGGAGGAATGCTATTGACTTTTGGGTATTGACTTTATAACCTGCTATGCTACTAGATTTCTGCATTAATTCTTGTAGCTTCTTGGTGGAGTTTTTTGGGTCTTCCAAGTAAAGTATCATGTCATCTGCAAATAAAGATAATTTAACTTCTTCTTTGCC
>NW_004526881.1:0-1866 GCF_000260255.1 Octodon degus
AAGAGGCAGCTCTCCGCACACACTCATGGGACCTGGGCTAGGACTGGGTCTGGGGGCTCCGGGACGGGGCAAAAATTCCTACTAGCCGTGCGGGGTGGGGGAGGCACTGCGGAGTGGTGGGGGGTGGCCCAAGGGGGTGGGAGAGGGTCTGGCCCATGCTGCGCCTGGGCTGGGACTGGTCACGCCAGCGCAGGGTAGCAGGAAGCTCTCCACACACTCACCGGACCTGGGCTAGGACTTGGTGTGGGGGCTCCCGGAACTCGGCAGAAAATCCTACTCCAAAAGACAGTATTTTTAATACATGGTGTGTATTAAAATGGCTTTCCACATGCCGAAAACTAAAATTAAATGTATGTCTATCACCATGAACTAAAGTCAAAATTGATTAAAGATTTACATACTAAAACAGAAATATTAAACCTACTGGAGCAAAAAGTAAATAGAAATCTTGAACATGTAAGGGTGGGTAGAGATTTAATGAGCAAACACAAAATTTCAGGTGAAATATTTCACGGAATCAACAATAGGGATTGTATCATATTGAAAAGTGTTTGGATGGTAAAATAAATTGCCAACAGGGTTAAAAAAAATCACAAATCAGGAAAAAATTTAGACAACTGTCCCTCAGACAAAGGACTTCTATCAAGAACATATTGATATAAAAAAATCAGGCTCCCAAATTCAAAGACCCAATCCAAAAATGGCATATGAGATAAATACATATTTCTGCAATGAAGAAAAACAAATGACAAAAATATGAAAAATATTCAACATCATTGGTTATTTGAGACACACAAATTAAAATAACACTGAGATTCCTTCTTACCCCAGAAAGAATGGCTATCTTCAAGAAGTCAACCAATTACAAATGCTAGAGGGGCTATGGGAAAGTAGAACTCTTCTCCACTGTTGGTGGAAAAATAGACTGGTACAACCACTGAAGAAATTAGTGTAGAGATTCCTCAAAAACTAGGATTAGATGGGCTGGCCAGATAACTCAGTGGATTAGAGCACCTGTTCAGGCAGACACAGGGACTGGGGTTTGATCCCTGGCATACCATGCTGACTAGGCCTCCAGGGCACACTGAGATGGCAAATTAGACTGGGTGTGGTAGCATGCACCTGTAATCCCAGTGCTTGGGTGGCTGAAAACAGTTGGATCACTATGAGTCTTATCTGTGTATTGAGACCCTGTAGACCCTGTACTAAATACAAAAAACAAAACAAAACAAAAAGCTAGGATTAGAGGTCCCATTTAATCCATCTATTCCTCTCCTGGGTATTTTTCCAGAAGAACTTGAAAACATTATTTCACAGAAATATCTGTGTACCTGTGTTTATAGCAGTACAATTTGTCATAGCTAAATCTTGGAAACAACACAAGTGATCATCAACTGAGGAATGGATAAAGAAGATGTGCTGTTTTCATACAATGGAGTAGTAGTCAGGTATAAAGAAAGACAAATTTGAGTCTTTCATATTTATCTTTATTTATTTACTTAATTTTAGGACAGAGTCTACAGGGTCTCACTATGTAGATTGGACTCATAGTGATCTGCCTGTGTTCAGCCTCCCAGGAGCTGGGATTACAGGTGTGCCACCATGCCCAGTCTCAATCACCATCTCAGTGCATCCCAGGGTCAGGGCTGGCACGGCATGCTGGCAAATGAACCCTGGCTGCTGTGTTTTCCTAAGCAGGTGCTTTAATTGGCTGAGCTAGTTGTCTGGCTCTTAGTCTTTTATATTTAAAAGGATACAACCAGACACCATCCTCAGTGAAATAAATCACATGTGGAAACATCATGTTATCTCTCTACTAGAAGAACCTGAAAGAGTAAATAAAGTCTGAAAGTTACAATGGATGCT
>NW_004526881.1:2131-5141 GCF_000260255.1 Octodon degus
TTTTTTTTTTTTTTTTTTTTTTTTTTTGATCAACTGTGCTTGCTCATGTGTGGTAATCTGAATAACTAATTTGAAGACAATAATGTGAAATTTAATAATAATTGTTGAATTTCTATCATTTTGTTTTACAAAATTATTTATCATTTCTAATGTTTTTTAACCATTTTTGTTTTCTTTAAAAAAGATATGATATTTTCATGTAGTGGGACACTACTCAGCTATAAAGAAGGATGGACTCAAAGTTTTTATAGGTAAATGGATGCAACTTGTGACCATACTCATGAGTGAAATATATTAGTCTCCCATGTATAAGCATCATACAGTGTTCTTATTGTAAAATGCTGAAAGCATAAATAAGATCCAGATTGTACAATAGATATTGGGAAATGGGAAGAAAGTATTCAAAAGGAAAGAGAAACTGGGATGGCAAAAGGGGAAAAGAAGGAAGGGAAAAGTAAATATATATAATATATGTATTTATAACATATGTAATATATTTTATATGTTATATACACATACATATACCCACATGCACACACACATTTATATGATAGTTAAGATAGCTATACTTCTTATTTATATTCAGTGAAAATAAAGGTCTATGATTATGTATTTTGATCAATTTTTCATGCTTATATCTTGTAATCTGAAGACAACAATACACAATGTATTAACCATTTTTGCTCTCCTATCTTGTTTTAAAATTTTGTATCATTGTTTTCATTATTTTTTCTGAATTTAAAATAAAAAATTGAGGCCTAACATTTGCTTTTTTATTAGGACAGTGGTTGCTTAAGATTTGATTGAAAAATCCTAGTATTAGACATTACTTAGTTTCATTTCTTTAAGGATTTACCTACACATGAACATACAGAATACAGGACCTCTGAAGGGAAAACTAAGGTTTCGGTTATTACTTGAATGTATAGTCACAAATTAGGCCTTCAGGATAATCATAGTAAATGGGGTATTCAATAAAATATACTCATTGCTCAAACAATTTCTGAAAATAGTCCAAGGCAATTTAAATTTTATTTCCTCTATAGAGCTTGTCACCATTTATTAATCTTAATTTCCCTTAACATTGCATGTCAGATGAAAGACCGATTTTTCTTCTCTGTTTCCATAATATTAATATTTAGATGGCAGAGTGTGACACTCATAAACAGCTGCAGATGAGAAGGATGATATTTCTAGAAAGGAAAATCTAGATTAAATTTCTTTAACAAGACTTCTTCCCTAAACAATGCCCAAAACAAAACCTAGAGAACACACAGGTATGCCTTGCAGTACAGAATAGAAGGATGAGGAGGACTTGCTCATGAAGTGATTCAGGGAAAAGGAATTGCATTGCTTGAGAGATTTCTATTATGAAGTTGAAGGAGTATTGAGGTGGAGGCACGCAGGTGGAGGTATTGGAAGAGGTATCTACTACTTTTAATGCTGATTGCAGCTCATAGAAGAATCTGAGGCATGCTTTCTACATGTTATGTGGTTGGTTCCAGAACAGAATTCACTTTTATAACTGTGGATGTCTACTTGACATTGTTTCTGTGCTGGGTGCTGGGGTACAGGTTGTGAGAATGCCAGGATATGTGGCACAATCCCAGCCTTGAAGCAGCTCATAGAAAGGGTTAGGTAAAAGGTAAAATCCTATGGGAGATGTGCCACAGAAGGATGTAAACACCATGGGGGCAGGGAGGAGGTTGGGAAGGTATGGAGTGGAGTTTGGAAAGAGAAAAGTCTTAATAAACAAGGGGCAGTAGTACTGAGTCACTGTACATCTCCAAAGCATTCATTGAGCTTTTAATGTATGTCAGGCACTACACTAAGTTCTGCAGTTATAGACATGAAGAAGACATTTGCCTGATCTCAAAAAGTAGAGAAAACAGGCCAGATCAACTTTAACACAGTGAAGGCTTCCTGGAGGGGATGATACCTACACTGAGAACTAAAGGATGATTTGGGTTATCAAGACAAGACTGGGAGGAAGCAGAGAAGAAAAGCTTGCCACTGAGTGAGAAGACAACAGGCATAAAGGTTTCAGAGAGGCAGCACCATGTGACTGTGCAACTTCAGGGCAATGGGACACCCAGAGGGTAATACTATAAGGGAACAGGTGATTAAGCTGATACCTTATAGGTACTGGATCAAAAAGGGACTAACCTTTACATGTTTGTCCCTTGAAACAGATTTAGATTTTTCTTCTGTAAATCTTGGAGAACACCTAAGGGTTTTAACATAGGTACTCTGTGAGTGGATTTGAAGCTCAGAGAGGCTACTTTGGTTGTGGCACAGAAGAGAGTTTAGAAGACAAGGCTGGATGCAGGTGATAGCTTAGAGATGTATAACAATAAGAGATGAAAACTGATGGAAGATGGTAGAGTGGATGGAAGAATAAATGAGACCAAGCAATATCTTTTTTTTCTTTTTTTTAGTACTGGGGATTAAACTCAGGACCTTGTACTTGCCAGGAAAGCACTTATTCTACTGATCTATCTCCCTAACCCAAGCAATATCAATAAAGCAGAATAAATAGGACTTTGATATCTGAGAGAGTATGTTGAAAGGAGTGAGAGAGAGGGTCAAAAGTGACTCCAAATCTTTTGTCTATCACAGAGTAAGAGAATAAAGGAGGAATAGGTAAGAAGTTAGAATGAGACTGGCTGATGACTTTTGGGAAGGATGAGATTTAGGTGTTTATGGAACATTCAGATTCAGAGATTCAGTGAAGATATTTGACCCCCTTTGTCAAAGATAAGGTAGTTGGGTATGTTTGCAGTTGTGTCTTCATCTTCTAATCTGTTCCATTGATCCTCAGATCTTTTTTTGCTAGCATAATGCTGATTTTATCACAGTAGCTTTGTAGTATAATTTGAAGTTAAGGATCGTTATGCCTTTTGTTTTTGTTGGTCAGAATTGACTTTGCTATTCTAGGTCTTTTCTGATTCCAAATGAATTTTAGGAATGTTTTCTCTAAATCTGTGAAATATGCTAATGGTATTTTATT
>NW_004526882.1:0-465 GCF_000260255.1 Octodon degus
GAGGGTGCGTGCACAAAAATAAATTCGGGAAGTTGCCACCATGCCCACTTACAGGAATTCATGTTATAATAAAGCCTCTGCATTTCTGAAAAGCATAATTCTTCAAACTACAGTAAATAACTGTGGCAGAGACTGGGCTTGGGAACAGCCAAAATGAACCATTCATAACCAGAACATCATCATCAAAAAAAAAAAAAAAACAACTGAAGATCCCACTGAAAATAGCAATAAAATTCAAGCTCTATTCAGTTGTGGTTCTACATTAATAGGATTTTTGCATCACCTAAGTATACAGATCCATAAGAGATCATACACACGTACAAAGACCAGGTTCACAAAAATTCTATATTTTTTCTTCAAAAAATAATTATAACTCCGAAGATCCACATATATTAGCAATTACTTTTCCTATAGCTTTCATTTTCTAGAACAGTTTCAGGTTCAAAATGAAGTTGAGCAATAGAG
>NW_004526882.1:1125-2609 GCF_000260255.1 Octodon degus
CATCAGCGACTGTTAGAGGAAGCCAGCACTGAGCAAAGTGATGCAAGTGATCAACGTCTTCAGTATCACATGAGGTGACCACGAAAGAGATGATGCTGACAGGCCAGGAAGTGGTGTTCTTTGATTCTAGAAGTAACTGCTTTCAAAGCGCAGCATTCAGGACCTGGGAATTAAGAATGTGCACCCTTTACCTGAATGCAGAAAACCATGACTTGCTCAGAAATTTCTAATTTACTCATAAACTGAAGCTCGGAAATCACATAACTCAAACTGCAGAATCAGATTTAAATATCTGCCTTTATTTCTCCAAGGTTCAGAACTTTGCCTCTCAACACACAGTGGCACTGCTCCTGGGCTGTGAAATGAAATGCGCAATGGAAAGTGTGCTCAGGTGCCCTCTAAATCCAATGCCTGATGAGCCTCAGGTCCCTGGTACTGGGGGAACACAGGAGCCACTTCAGCAGCTCTGAGGCCTACCCAGCGCTGGTAGTGCAAGAAGGCCAGAGGAGATCTGCCCTACTGAGCAGCGTTTCCTCAGCCTCTCCGAGTACACAGGATTTCCCTTTTCCTGATGGAATTAGAGTATGACAATCTGTTGGCTCAGTGACCCAAATCCCTTATTTCAAGAGAGGAAATCAAAGCCACGGCGAGCCTGAGGATGCATAGCCAGGATGGCGGGGCTGCACCTAGCACTTCATTCTCCCTTTCCCTGTTATGTGCCTTTTGTCCTAATCCAAGATGTTTCCATAAAATTCACAAAGTAGAAAGGGCTCCCCTCCCCATTGCCAGTAGATGCTCCTCCGTGAGAAACAGCCCCCACTCTGCACACATTCAGACTTCAGGAGCAGCCCGCTGGGTTTGTGCGGGGCTGTAGGTGCCTGCTGCACACTGTGCATCTGTAGCGCAGAAGTAAGCAGCTGCTTCGGCAGCCAGGGCAGCTGTGAGGAGCAGGGAGCTGTCCTTGGTGGCAGTGTGCAGCATGGCTCTCAGTCGGCCTCTGTGCTTCTCTTTCTCATTTGATCGAATTAAAATTAGCCGGACAGGGCTTCCCCCTGCATTCTGTCTATACCACTGCAGGTTCCTTATAGAAGCTGTGTAACTGCAGCTCAGGGTGGCATTGACGCCCTCCTGGACACTCAGGGCCCGAGGAGCCCCGCCTCCTTGTTGGCTGCTCACCCCTAGACAGAGACAGAGCCAGAGATGGAGGCCATCACTGCATTTCCTGATTACATCCCAAATTAACGGGAGATTTTATCTCTTCATCATGCAGGCTCTAAATTTGGTGTTCCTTTTGTCACCCCGAGGAACCCTCACCCCTGACCCACCCCCACTCACTGACTAGTAGAAGCCACAAGGTCATCAATGACGCTTCCAGCAGTTTCTCCATTCTCTTCCTCCTTGAAACCATACAAGACTCAGGTCTGGGCCCTGAAACAGAGCCAGGCTTCTCAGTTAGAAGACTCAGTTCCTATTACTGAGTACGC
>NW_004526882.1:4055-5067 GCF_000260255.1 Octodon degus
TGGATAACAGACATCTCTTCAAATAAGTTCTTACTTACCTGACATTGTGCATGGTTAGCTGTTCCACTTTGATGTTAGAGGTAGCTCCAGTTTCCTCTCAGAACAGTTATGGTGGCTGAACCCAGCGTTCAGAGAAGACCAGGGAGAGACACTCACGCCCACCCCTTAGGCCCGGTGAATTGAAAAAGGAGAAAGTCACTCACGGAAGGGATACTCACACCACTGGGGAAGAGACCATCTTTTTATCTGAACTATAAACTCAAAACAGAATCACAACTAAAATGAGACAACAAGGCCACAAGATACCTCTAAAAACTCTTAACTTCCCAAAAGCTGATCCCACTGCAAAGCAAATGGATAAAATTAGAGAAAATAATCAAAACAAAACTGATAATAAAACAACTAATGTGATTAAAAAAACAAGCACCTAAATCAGTTACTAAAATGTTCGATGAATTTCAAAAAGACACAAATAAGCAACTGAGTGAATTAACGAAGACAAGGAAGGGTACGAATGACCACTTCAAGTAAAGTGATAGAGGTTATAAAGATGAATGAAGCAAAAATCCTGGAAATGAAAATTTCAATAAATCAATTAAAAAAAAAAAACTCAATTGAAAATCTCGACAGTAAATGCAATGTATCAGAAGAAAGCCCATCAAGACTTAAAGATAAGGTGGACACACCAAGGCATTCAGTGAATAGTAATGAAAAAAGAACAAGAAATAATCAAAAGGTTATCCAAGAGCTTACACACAACTTTAAAGAATGAGCTTCCTAATCCTCAGCTTCAAGGAAACTGAGAACGCGCAGACTAAAGGAATATGAGATCTTCTTACTTAAATTATTGAAGAAAATTTTCCAAATCTGAGAATGAGTTGACCACCCAGGTAAAGGAGGCATTTAAATTACAAATGAGACAGGACCTCAAAAACCCTTCTCCACAGCTCACTGTAATCAAGATGCCAAAAGCTCCACAGACAGAACATTAGCAGCTGTTAGAGGTCAGCGC
>NW_004526883.1:0-1163 GCF_000260255.1 Octodon degus
ACTGTATGGCTTTCCTCTGTCATGTTTCGTAGCTCTTCTTGCTCTCTCTTCATTGTCTAGTCCTCAAGTTCTTCCTTTCCTTTTAATTGTACAATGCCTTTCTATTTGTATGTCTTCTTTTGACTTCTTATATTAGGGAAAATATACGATATTTACATATGTGTGTCTGGTTTGTTTTACTTATGAGTATATCTTCAAGTGGCATCCACTTAAATGTAAAGGTTTCGAGTTTGTCATGCTTTATAGCTGAGTAATACTCCATAGTATAAAAATACCACATCATTTTCATCCATTCCTCACGTGATGGGCATCTTGGATGTTTCCAAGATTTGGCTATCACAAATTATGCTGCTATAAGGATAGGTACACATATAGCAATATGATACGATGTTTTCAGATTCTCCAGGAAAATCACCAGTAGAGTAATAGCTGTTGTGAATGGGATTTACAGTCCTAGATTTTAAGTAGTTTCTACACTGATTTCCATAATTGTTGCACCAGTCTACGTTCCCACCAGCAGTGGATAAGGGTTCCTTTTTCCCCACAGCCTCTCCAACATTTATTGTTGAATGATTTCTTTATGATAGACATTCTTTCTGGGGTGAGATGATATCTCAACGTTGTTTCAATGTGCATTTCATGGATGGCTAGTGATATGGAGCATTTTTTCATATATTTATTCCCTTCTTTAATTTCATCCTCTGAGAAGCCTGTGTTCATCTTGGATGCCGATTTCTGGATTGGGTCTTTAAATTTTGAGGCCCTAGTGCTTTTTTTTTAGTTCTTTATAAATTCTAGAGAGAAGATCTTTGTCTGAGTACTTATTTCTCAAGATTTTTTTCCAAATTTGTGGGTTGCACTTTCACATTGTTAGTAATTTCTTTTGATGTGCAAAAACTTTTCAATAACAGGAGGTCCCACGTGTTAATAATCTCAGGTGTTTCCTGTGCAATTTGATTTTTGTTCCTGAACTCTTTGCCTGTCCCTACGTCTTAAAGAGTTCCTCCCACTTTCTCTTTCAGGAGACTTAGTGTTTCTGTTTCAATGTTTAGACCTTTAATGCATTTTGACTTTAGTTTAGTGCATGGTGATAGACCTGGGTCAAGTTTGAATTTTTGGAATGTAGAGAGTCAGTTTGTCCAGCAACATTTGTTAAAGAGGCT
>NW_004526883.1:1663-2193 GCF_000260255.1 Octodon degus
GTATTGACTTTGTATCCTGCTATGCTACTGAATTTCTGTATTAATTCTAGAAGTTTCTTGGTGGAGTTTTTTTGGTCTTTCAAGTAAAGTATCATGTCATTTGCAAATAATGATAATTTACTTTCTTCTTTACCTATTCTTATTCCTTTTATTTCTTTCTCTTGTCAAAGGGCTATAGCTAATGATTCCAGCACTATATGAAATATTAGTGGACATAGAGGACATCCTTGTCTTGCAACATATCTTAGCATAAAAGGTTTCATTTTTCCTAATTATAAATTATGTTAGTCATTTGTTTTTTATAAACAGTTTTTTACCAGATTGAAGTAGAGGCCATCTATTCCAATTTTCTGTAGGACTTTGTTGTTTTCACCACAATTTTATTGAGAAACAAATAGCAATGAGACAATTTCAAATCAAACTGGTAGTACAGTTTCAATAACTTACACATTGCATACATTCTTCCCAGTAGTTAATTGCTGTACAATATGCAGACTTGATATCCTATTTACAAACACTATTAGAACAAA
>NW_004526883.1:4423-5028 GCF_000260255.1 Octodon degus
TTCGGCATGTAGAGAGCCAGTTTTTCCAGCACCATTGTTAAAGAGGCTATCTTTCTTCCAGTGAGTATGTTTGGCCCCTTTGTCAAAGATAAGGTAGCTGAGTGTGTTGGTAGGTGCATCAGCATCTTCTAATCTACTGCATTGATTCTCAAGTTTGTTTTGTTGCGAGTACCATGCTGATTTCATCACAGTAGCCTTGCAGTATAATATCAAGTCAGGTATTGCAATGCCTTCTGCCTTGTCTTTGTTGCACAGGACTGCCTTTGATATTGTAGGTTTTTTCTGGTTCCACATAAATTTTAGAAATGATTTCTCAACCTCTGTGAGTTATGCTGGTGGTATTCTCATAGGGATTGCATTAAATCTGTACAGCAATTTTGGGAGTATGGCCATCTTCATAATGTTGGTTCTTCTTATTTAGGACCATGGAATATCTTTCCATTTTCTGAAATCCTCTATGATCTCTTTTGTAAGAGTACTGTAATTTTCCTTGAAAAGATCTTTGACTTCTTTAGTTAGATTAATTCCAAGGTATTTCATTTTCTGTGGTGCATTGGAAAATGTATTGTTTCTATAATTTCCCTCTCAGTGTGTTTGTTTTCTGT
>NW_004526884.1:0-1257 GCF_000260255.1 Octodon degus
CATGAAATGCAAATTAAAACAACACTGAGATACCCCCTCACCCCAAAAAGAATGGCCATCATAAAGAAATCAACCAACAAAAACCACTGGAGAGACTGTGGGGAAAAAGGAACCCTTCTCCACTGCTGGTGGGAATGTAGACTGGAGCAACCATTATGGAAATCAGCTTGGAGACTGCTTAAAAATGTAGGACTGGATATCCCATGCAAGCCAGCTATCCCCCTACTGGGAATTTTCCAGCAGGATCTGAAAACGTCATATCATGGTGATATATGTATACCTATGTTTATAACAGCACAATTTGTGGTAGCCAAATCTTGGAAACAACTAAAATGCCCATCACCTAAGGAATGGATGAAAAATATGTGGTATTTTTATATAATGGAGTATTACTTAGCTATAAAGAATGATAAACTTGAAGACTTTATATTTAATTGGATGCCACTTGAACATATACTCATAAGTGAAATAAACAAAACACACATGTGTAAATATCATATAGTGTCCCTAGTATAAGATCTCAAAAGAAGAAATATAGAAATCTATGATGCAATTAAGAGGACAGTAAGAACTTGAGGATTAGACAATGAAGAGAGGGACAGGAGAAAGCTAGGAATATGACAGGGAAAAAAGGCATACATTTAATGTACAATATACATAAGGCAATTATCCTGAGAATCCTGAAAATTTCTATATTTCTTCTTTTGAGCTCTGATACATGTTATTGAAACTAGCAGTTAATTGGTAGGATTCCCACCCTAACTAACTATATATGATGATACCTGTGGACTAAGCAACTGCACTGAAAAAAGCAATGTGTAATGGTGGAGTCATGCTTGGAATGACAGTCACTCTGGTCTTGTAAATATGTCCTGCTTGTCATGACATACCAATTATTGCTATACTGTCTCTCAAGTAAATGTTTGTTCAAAAAACATAAAAGGCTAATAAATGAAAACAAGAGACAGGAAAAAAATGTCACAGGGTGACCGGGGAGATGGCTCAGTGGAATAAGCGCTTTCCTGTCAAGCACAAGGGCCTGAGTTCAATCCGTGGTTCCGCAAAAAAACCCAAATAATTCTATGGGGCTGGTGAGATGGCTCAGTGGTCTAAAGCACCTACTTAGAACAAGCTAAGCTAAGCAAAGCACAGGGACCGCGGTTCAATCCCCCAGCACCACACGCCAGCCAGCCCTGCCCCCTGGTGGGCTGAGCTGGCCACACACACATACACACACAAAATAAATAAATAATTAAA
>NW_004526884.1:1357-2811 GCF_000260255.1 Octodon degus
AGTTTAACATATCAATACTTGATGGAAAATACCTGTTCCTTGCTATGCCTAAAATGTTTGATATTCAGACATATAGTGAGGTTAAGCTCAACTGCCTATCTTGTAGGGTAATAGTAATAAGCTTCTCTTCTGGAGCACTGACAACCTAAATTTGCAGACTAAAAATTAGAGAAAAAGAAGGGCTGCAAGGACAGCCAACATTTGGCTCTAGCCATTCAAGGTCAGTGAGGACTCAGGACACGGGAGAACCTGTACTGTAATATCATGTAACTCAGTTGTGTTTCAGATGTTCTGATCAAGGAGATTATGGGGCCACAGAGGAAAGTGATCAATGATGTAGAGTGTGCCTAAGGAGAGTCAAATGGAGAGAAAACATTCTCTCAGGCTCTCACAGAGAGCAGACTGGTCAAGCAGTGGCTGTGACTCATCCACATGGCTGACACTGACAAAGGTTCTACAAACTGTGACACAGAGTTTTGGGTTAAATTCTGAGGGGAATTGACTGCCCTTATGGGATACAAAAGTTACATTTTTTTTTGTTATAGAGGTCTTGTTTTATCTTGGTTTTAACCATCCAGCTGAAAAGTATAAAAACGAAGTAGAAAAAGTAAAGCCATATGAATATGCTGAGTTGTAAAAGTCTGAAGTCAATAACTTCTGAAATTGCCAGTCCTACAGAATAGGCACTAGTATTATGGACTACTGGACTATATTGGAATATTTTGCTGAATTCTTGCACCTACAATATTTAAATGATAATGCATTACCCTTCTCTGACAAAACTGATCAAAAAAGGGGGATACAAATGAATGACCCTTTTGTGTAGTATATTTGAAATATGATAGATATACAGCTGCATCATCCTAATGCAATGCAAAGAGTGATTTGTTTGAATAGTATTTGTGGACAGTATATCATGTCTGCATGTTGTACAATGAATAAGCACTAAGACAATGATATACAGTGAATTAATTATTGAAACTGTGCTAGTAGTCAGTTTTGAAACAGTCTCATTGGTATGTTTCTCTGTTTTTTTAATTTTATTTTATTTTTCTTATTCAGAACATAAGACTGGTTTATTTGATTTTCTCTCTTCCTCCAAAACAGCAATCCTGGGCAGTTCCCTTTCAGCTGCAAATGTGTCTACCATTCCCTTTTATTTGCAAATGGTGCTCCTCTAATTCCATTTTTTTGACATTAAAAAATTTTATTCATTTTAATTTTTTAATAGATTGCAAATTGCAAATAAATTATCTACAAACATAAATGAATATAACAATAAAAATTGTCCAAAATAAAAATGAAGAAAGAATTTACAGATCAGTCATAATAATCCACTGTGTCAAAATCAAGAAACTTATATTCATATAATTAGAATTCTCAAAGTAGAATGGAGTAGGCAATAAATATTTAAAGATTTAAAATTTCTGAATTTAGTTCAACTTATAATACCA
>NW_004526884.1:3693-4170 GCF_000260255.1 Octodon degus
GTTTTCATGATAGCAAAGAAGTACTAAGAGTAAAACATAAGATAAATTCTGGAATGGCAAATAAATGACCAGCACTTCTAGCAGTTTGAGGATAAGATATCGCACAAAGTTCTAGTGTGTTGTGGACATGCTTAATGACTATGACAGTTACTGTTGCCCAGGTGTCACTTGGGGGACTGAGCTATAGCTATTTCTTTGAAATCCACCCTGTAGTCTCAGATGGAATCATGATCCATAGGGTGGAAGAGAAGTTCATTTTTAGAGTGTGATGATGGAAATATTTTGCTGCTGAACAAAAAAGAATAACTGAAAGACTACTATTGTATGGTATGAAAGACTCTTAGTCTCCTGTGTTTAATGTTTTGCCCTATTTGGTGGGTTATTTCCATTCTCATTCATGGGGCTGTGATCAATTTGCTCCCTCTCTAGAACATCATTTAGTAGTCTGCATAGGCTTGGCTTTGTCATCATGAAATT
>NW_004526884.1:4270-4967 GCF_000260255.1 Octodon degus
TATTTGGAGTTCTATATGCTTCGGTTACGGGAATGTCAGATTGTTGCCCCATATTTGGGAAGTTTTCTGCTATTACTTCTGCCCATATTCTTTTTTTTTTTTAGATTTTATCTGGTAGTTTTATTTTAGTGTTAAGGAATCTCCGTACTGTATCCCATAATGGCTGTTCTAATTTACATGATCATCAACAGTGTATACAAGCTTCCTTTTCCCTGCATTCTCACCAGTACTTAGAATGTTTAGTCTTGTTAGTTAATAATTGCCCTTCTAATGGGGGTGAGATGATATCCTGTTGTTTTGATTTGCATTTCCCTGTTGGCTGAGATTGAGCATAATTTTTTATGTACTTGTTGGCTGTTTATGTCTTCTGAGGAGTATTTGTTCTTTAGTATATTTTTATTTTTTAAGAGACAGAGTCTTGCTATCTAGTTCAGGCTGGCCTTGAACTCATGGTGATCCCCCTTGGTCTCAGCTTCCCAAGTGCTGGGATTACAGGCATGTGCCAATAGGCCTGGTTTAGCATACTTTAAACTGGATTTTTTTTTTTCCGTGTTTAGCTTTGTTGCCTGTTTTTGAAGCGCCATCTAAAAATTCATTATCATATGACTGTTTTGGAGTGTTTCTCTTGTGTTTTCTTGTAATTTCCTAATTTCAGGTTTGACATTTAGGTCTTTGATCCATTATAAGTTCATGTTTG
>NW_004526885.1:0-4869 GCF_000260255.1 Octodon degus
GGTCCCTGTGCTTTGCTAAGCTTGTTCTAAATAGGTGCTTTAGACCACTGAGCCATCTCACCAGCCCCATTAATTTCATTTCTTTCTTTCCAATCATTATTCCTTTTATTTCTCTTTCTTGTCTAATTGCTCTGGCTAATGTTTTTGAACTACACTGAATAGGAGTGGTGACAGTGGACATCCTTGTCTTGTTCCTGATTTTACACTGAAAGCTTTCAGTTTTTGTCCATTTAGCATGTGTGGCTGTTGATTTGTCGTACATGGCTTTTATCAGATTGAAGTAAAGACCATCTATTCTGATTTTCGGTAGAGTTTTTATAATGAGTATTGGAATTTCTCAAAATCTTTTCATGTATCTGAGATGATCATGTGACTTTTGTCTTTGACTATGTTGATGTGGTGTACTACACTTATTAATTTGCATATATTGAACCATGCCTGTATTCCTGGAATGAATCCCACTTGGTCATTTTTTGTGTGTGGAACTGGGGATTGAACTTAACTTGGTCATATTATATAACTTTCATGATGATTTGATGAATTCTGCTTGCTAGTACTTTATTGAGGATTTTCACATTTATGTTCACTATGGAGATTAGCCTGTAGTTTTCTCTTTTGGTTGGGTCTTTCTCTGGTTTTGGTATCAGGGTAATACTGGCCTACAGGAGTGAGTAGGGAGAATTGCTTCCCTTTTGATTTCATTGAACAGTTTAAGGAGAATTAGCATTAAATCTTCTGTAAATTTCTTGTAGAATTCATCTGTAAATCCATCAGGACCTGGGCTTTTATTTGTTGGTAACTTTTAAATTGCATTTTCAGTCTCACTGACTGATGTTGGGTTATTCAGAACTTTTATATCTTAATTCAGCTTTGGTAATTCATATGTATGTAGGAATCTGTCCACTTCTTCTGTTTCCCATCCTGTGAGAGTAAAGATTTTCAAAGTACGTATTGATGGTCTTCTGAATTTCTATAGGATCTATAGTGATTTCACACTTTACACCCCTTATTGCATGAATTTGAGTTTTTTGTTTCTTATTTTTGGTAAGGTTGGCTAGTGGTTTATTCATTCTTTCAAAGAACCAACTCTTCAATTCATTAATTCTTTGTATTGTTTTCTTTCTTTCCTATTTATTTATTTTGTGGAACCAGGGAATTGAACTCAGACCCTTGCACTTGCCAGGGAAGTGCTTATTCTACTGAGCCATCTCCCCGGGCCCTTCTTCTGTATTCCTGATATGAGAATTCACCACTATAAATTTTCCTCTGAGGAATACTTTCATTGCATTGCACAGGTTCCAGTAAGTTGTATCTCCATTTTCATTTGATTGTAAGCATGGTTTAATCTGTGATCCATTGGTTGATTAGGAGAGTGTAATTTAATTTCCATGTGTTTGTGGAGTTTTTGCCACTTCTTTTGTCAATAATTTCAAATTTCATTGCACTACTATCTAATAATATTCATGAGATAACTTCAATTTTTTGTGTTCATTTAAGCATCTTCTATGTACTAGTATATGGTCTATTTTATTTTATTTTATTTTTATTTATGTAGTACAGGGCCTACAGTGTCTCATTACACAGATTGGACTTGTATTGATCCTGTTTTCAACTCCCCAAGTGCTGGGATTATAGGTGCATGATGCCCAGTCTCAATCACTGTCCCAGTGTTCCCAGAGGGCAGGGCTGGCATGACACACTAGGGGATTGAACCCTGGCCCCTGAGTCTGCCTAAGCAGGCACTTTAATCTGCTGAGCTATCTGGCTGGCCCTTATGATCTATTTTAGAGACTGTCCTGTGTGCAACCAAAAAGACAGTGTATTCTGATGTTTTGAGTGGAACACTATGCAAAGGTCTACTAAGTCCATTTGTTAAATTTGGTTTAGTTCTGTTATCTCTTTGATTATTTTGTCTAGCTCCTCTCTTTGTGACAATGGGGTGTTAAAGTCCCCCATTATAATTGTAATTTGTGCTTATTTGATTTTTCATGTATGTTAAAATTTGTCCTACATAGTTGGGTGCTCCTGTATTTGGGCATATATGCTTATGGTTATCTTTTCCTCTTGCAGTTTTCCCATAACAAGTATGTAGTGATCTTCTTTATCTCTTTTGATCATTCTTGGTTTCAAGTTCACCTTGTCTGTGAACAGAATGACTACACTTGTTTGTTTTTGGGTTCCTGTTGCATGAATTTCTTTCTAAATTTAGTGTGTTTCATATATACAGCATATTGTTAGATGGTTTCTTGATCTACTCTACCTGTTTCTTTTGATTTGTGAATTGAAGGCATTTACATTAATGGTTGTAACTGATATATCAGTTACAACTGATTATATATATATATATATATATACACTTTGGCTTGGTGATTATTTCTTCAGTTGTTCTTTGTCATGGAAATATCTTATTTCTCTATTAATTTTGAAAGACAGCTTTGCAGAGTAAATCAGTCTGAGCTGGGGGTTTTCTTTCATGCCCTGAAGTGCTTCACTGCAAGCTCTTCTTTTTTAAAAAAATTTTTATTTATTTGTTTATTTATTTAGTGTGTGTGTGGCCAGCTCAGCCCACCAGGGGGCGGGGCTGGCTGGCATGTGGTGCTGGGGGATTGAACCGAGGTCCCTGCACTTTGCTCAGCTTAGTTTGTTCTAAGTAAGTGCTTTAGACCACTGAGCCATCTCACCAGCCCCTGCAAGCTCTTCTTGACTTAATGATTTGTGTTGAGAAATCTGCTGTGATTCTAATGGGCTTTCCTTTACAAAGGATCTATTTCTTTTCTCTAGCAGCATTTAATATTGTGTACTTGTGCTAAATTTCTGGGATCTTGATTATTATATGTTGTAGATTTATTTTAGTTATGACCAACTACAATTGTACGTTCCTTACTTAACTATATGTTAGATTCCTTTCCCATCCTTTGGAAATTTTCTTCTATTACCTCTGCAAATAGTCTTTTTCATGCCATCCACATTGACTACTGTTTTCTCATTGACACCTCTCAACCTTTTTTTTTTTGTATTTAGTACAAGGTCTATGGAGTCTACAGGGTCTCGCTATGTAGATCAGACTTAGTGATCCTTCTGCTTTCAGCCTCCCAAGTTCTGGGATTACAGGTGCACACTACCACACCCAGTCTCAATTGCCATCTAGAGTGCCCCGAGTGCAGGGCTGGCACAGCATGGGGATCAAACCCTGGCTTCTGTGCTCTGCCTAAGCAGGTGCTTTAGCATGCTGAGCTACCTGGCTGGCCTGACACCCATCAATAACACAGATAACAAATACACTGAGAGAGAAATAAGAGAAACAATATCTTTTACAATAGCACCACAGAAAATGAAATACTTAGGAATTAATCTCCCTCAGTGTATTTGTTATCTGTGTAGAGAAATGCTATTGACTTTTGGGTATTGACTTTCTATCCTGCTATGCTACTGAATTTGTGTAATAATTCTAGTTGCTTCTTGGTGGAATTTTTTGGGTCTTCCAAATAGAGTATTATGTCATCTGCAATTAGTGATAGTTTGACATCTTATTTACCTATTTTTATTCCTTTTATTTTTCTCTCTTGTCTAATGTCTCTAACTAGTGATTCCAGAAATATATTGAATAGGAGTGCTGCAAGAAAAAAAGGGGATACAGATGAATGTCCATTTTGTATCTATGGGGGCCAGGGAGATGGCTCAGTGGAATAAGCGCTTCCCTGGCAAGTGCAAGGGCCTGAGTTCAATCCCCGATTCTGCAAAAAAAAAAAAAACCCTTGCATTTTGTATCTTTGTATTCAAAATGGTTAGGATAGATACATAGTTACATTCTCTTAATGAATAGAGGCATTTGTTCTAATAGTGTTTATAAATAGGATATCATGTCTGCATCTTGTACAGCAAATAACCACTAGGAAGAGAGTATGCAATGTGTTAATTCTTGAAACTGTCATACCAATTTGATTTGAAACTGTCTTACCAATTTGATTTGAAACTGTCTCATTGCTATTTGTCTCTCAATAAAATTATGGAAAAAAATAGAAAAAGAAAAGGAAAAGAAAAAAGGAGTGCTGCAAGAGGATATCCTTGTCTTATACCTGATCTGAGAGTAAGAGATTTCAGTTCTTCCCCATTTAGAATTATGTTAGCAGATGGATTGTCATAGATAGCTTTTATGAGGTTGAGGTAAAGGCCATCGATTTCAATTTTCTATAGGACTTTGAACATGAATGAGTGTTGGATTTTGTCAAAAGCCTTTTCTGCATAAATTGAGATGATCATGAGGTATTTGGATTTGGCTCTATTGATATAGGGTATTACATCTATAGATTTGCCTATTTTGTTAATCTCACTAAAGAAGTAAAAGATCTATTCAATGAAAATTACAGTACTCTGAAAAAAAGAGATCATAGAGGATTTCAGAAAATGGAAATATATTCCCTGCTCCTGGATAGGAAGAATCAACAATGTGAAGATGGCCATACTCCCAAAATTGTTATACAGATTTAATGCAATCCCTATCAAGCTACAACCAACATACCTCACAGACCTAGAGAATTCATTTCTAAAATTTATTTGGAACCAGAAAAGACCTAGAATAGCAAAAGCAATCCTGGAATCCTGGGCAACAAAGGCAAGGCAAGAAGCATTACAATTCATGACTTGAAATTATACTACAAGGCTACTGTGATAAAATTAGCATGGTACTGGAAACAAAATAGACCTGAGGATCAATGGAATAGATTAGAAAATGCAGATGCAACTACAAACACATTCAGCCATCTTATCTTAGACAAAGGGTCCAAACACACTTACTGGAAGAAAGATAGTCTCTTTAACAAATGGTGCTGGAAAAACTGGCTCTCTACATGCCAAAAAATAAAACTTGTC
>NW_004526886.1:0-862 GCF_000260255.1 Octodon degus
TATGTTTATTCAAATACAGTCATGTCATCATCTGTAATATAGTCATAATTCCAAAACCCAAATCTGGCCTGAATTTCTCGTGACTTCATTTTCTATAGAACTACTGGCCCCAACTCTTCATGTCCAGCAACAGAGTTCTCCTTAAAGGAGCTCTGTCTTATTTTCTTATTGCTGAGACAAAATACCCAACACCCAAGTTAAGGAAGGAAGCTTGGCTCACAGTTTGCAGAGGTTTCAGGCCATAGTTGGCCAGTTCCAAGGCAGGGTGGCATGGCAGCGGGGCATCACAGAAGACATGCAGCAGCAGGAATAGGCAAGAAGTGACAACGCACACCATGGCTCTTCTGTCCCTTACGTCTTACACAGGCTACCTTCTAGCATCACATCATGAATCAATCAGCATCACATCTTTGACCCCAGTAATACAAGCCCTAGGTCCAGCCATCTCTGAAAATCCCCACCTATGGCCACGTGAGGCCTTGGGAGGACATCTAGACACAGTCATAGCAAGCACTTCTCGTCTATATAGCCTTGCCTGTTATTTTTTATTTGTTGGTGGGACAAATACCCGATGCTCAAAATGAAGGAAGGAAAGGTTTATTTAGCTCACAGTTTGTAGAGGTTTTAGTTTATACTCGGATGGCCCCCAGGCAGAGTGGCACACAGCAGAGAGCAGCAGTTCATGGCAGCAGAAATCAGTGAAGAGCAAAGGGAAGGGCAGCAGCTGCAGCTTCTAGCCAGCCTTTCTCCCCTCATATTATAAACAAGTTACAATGTCCATGCCCTCCTCTTGTATAGTATGAGGATGCTTACAAACTAAGAATCCTGGCTCTCTGTTGAGTCACTTAATTAAACTACATCT
>NW_004526886.1:4047-5298 GCF_000260255.1 Octodon degus
TAAAAATCTCTTCCCATATGCCATTCCCAAAAGCTCAGAATCCACATAGTCACATAGTCATATAGTCAAATTCTGTCTCAGTTACTTTTTATTCATTGCTGAGACGAATACCCAATGCTCAAAATAAAGAAAGAAAAGGTTTATTTAGCTTACAGTTTGTGGAGTTTTTAGTTTATACTTGGATGGCTTCCAGGCAGAGTAGCACATGGTAGAGAGCAGCAGTTTATGGCAGCAGAAATTATCAAAGAGCAAAGGGAAGGGCATCTAGCCTCTTTCCCCTCCTTATATTATAAACAAGCTTCCCTGGGCTGGGAGTGTAGAACTTACACAATGTCTATGCCCTGCTCTTGTACAGCAAGAGGATGTTTACAAACTAAGAATCCTGGCTCTCTGCTGAGTCAATTAACTTCTAAACTTCTCAAGTTGACACAATGTATCAACCAGTACACTACCATTTATTAGTCACCTTTACACCCCTGTATAAACCAGTACAAGTCTGCTCAAGGTGCACTGGCAACACAGAGCTGTCAATGACTTTATCCCATGAATTCTTCACCCAAATCATGACCTCTTACAAACTAGGCTTCACAAAGTTTCCATTAAATCAAGAGTTAATTGAAGACTTGTGAGATAGGTCTGACAAAAACTTTGATGGCAGTTAAGAATGATGGTCCACATAAATTGATGAGAAGCTGCAGCCACCAAAATTCAGGAAACATTTCTTTATTTCACATGAGTGTATTAAGTTAATCTGTTATAATATATAATATACTGAACTCTGAAGATTCATATTGGCCCCAATTATGTCCATTCATTATCAAGTGGGCATGTTATTCATGCATTGTGTCTGTACTCCCATTGGTCATTTGGCAATGGACCTTTTTTTCCTTTTAAAGAGAAAAGAATAAAACCAAATTTCAAAACAAGATAACAGGAGGGTAACATTGGTTAATATATTGCATATTGTTATCTTTGAATTAGTTACTCAGAATACAACATATAGGCATTTAATTATTCAAACAATATTGGCACCAACCTTTCTTTTCAATGAACTAAGAGAAATTAGTAGTGTAACTATCTTAACTATCTTGGGTGTGCATAGATAGATAGATAGATAGATAGATCTATTGCATATATCTATTTATCTATGCATTCATCTATCTATTGTGGTTTGTGTCTAGTTGCCCCCCTCCAAAGCCTCATGCAGTCATGGGGTAGACTTCTAGATTTTGTGATAAATTTATGATCTCG
>NW_004526887.1:0-5087 GCF_000260255.1 Octodon degus
AAACCCTTCTGATGAGGGGAGAGTTATACAAATTTGTGATAACACTCAAAATGTAAAAATAACCAAGATTTGAATATTGCATTGAAGTATAGTATGGATAAAAGCTTAAAAAAATAAATAAATAAATAAATTAAAAAAAAAATAAAAAAATAAAAACACAAAATTTTCATTGAATTGTAGATATTGCGGAATTTCTTGTTTTATGTCATCTGTGACCCATTGGTTGCGGAGTAAGGTGTTGTTTAATGTATTTATGGGGTTTTTCCATTTTCTTATCTTGTTTATGTCCAGTTTCATTGCACTGTGGTAAGATAATATGCATCGGATAATTTCTGTTTTCTTGCATATACTTAAGCATGACCTATGGACAAGTACATGGTCTATTCTAGAAAATGACCCATGTGCAGATGAAAAAAATGTATATTCAGCTGTCATTGGATGGAACACTCTGTATATGTCCACTAAGCCAATTTGTTCCAAGCTCTGGTTCAGTTCTGCTACTTCTTTGCTAATTTTTTTGTTTGCTTGACCTATCTTTTTGGACAAGGGTGTTTTAATCTCCTGTTAATATTGTGCTACTGAATATTAGACTTTTCATCTTTATTAAGATTTCTCTTAATTAGTTGGGTCCTCCTGTGTTTTGTACGTATACATTTATGAGTGTTACTTCTTCTTGAAATTTTCCCCTAACCAGTATGTAGTGGCCTTCTTTATTTCATTTGATCATTCTTGGTTTGAAGTTGAGACTGTCTGAGAATAGGATTGCTACCCCTGCTTTTTTGTGAGGTGCTGGGGCATGTAGTATTGTTTTCTATCATTTGACTTACAGCCTATGAATTTCTTTTTGAGTTAAGTGTGTTTCTTGCATACAGCATATTGTTGGATTTTGTTTCCTAATCCACTGTGCCAGTCTATTTCTTTTAATTGGTGAATTGAGTCTGTTTACATTGATGGTTGTAATTGAGACTCCATCAAACTCAAGAGTTTTGCAGGGTAGAGTAGTCTGGGTGGAAATTTGTTTTCATAGAGAACTTGAAATACTCTGCTCCATGCTCTTCTTACCTTCATGGTTTGTGAAGAGAAGTTGGCCATAATTCTGATGGGTTTTCCTTTGAAAGTGATCTGTTTCTTTCCTCTAGCAGCTTTCAGTAGATTATTCTTGTGCTGGATTTCTGGGATCTTGACTATTATATGTCTCGGTGTGTTTTCATTGGGTTGAGGTTACTTGGCGTTCTGTATGCTTCAGTTACCTGAATGTCAGATTGTTTCCTCATATTTGGGAAGTTTTCTGCTATTACTTCTACCCATATTTTTTTAATGTCCTTTGTATTGACTCCTTTCTCATTGATACCTATTAATCTCACATTGTTCATCTTTGCATCGTCTTGCAAGTGATGAATTATTTTTTCCTGCATCCTAATTGTTTTTAAGAGATCCTCTCTTACCTTTTCACTAGCTGCACCAGCGTCTTCAAAATCTGGAACTCTATCTTCACTTTCACTCAAATGGTTTTACAAGCTTGTGATTAAGATTTTAAGTTCCTCTATATCTCTTTGACTCTGCTTCATGCGGTCTATTTCTTTCTTGTATTGCTCATTCAAGGAATCAGTCATTTTTCTAATATCTATTTTTTATCAATGTCTTCTTTATAGGCAGTTATTAATTCTTTTACTACAGAGATTTTTTTAGATCGGGTTTCCTCCATGTTTCTTCATTTGATTCTTTACCACAGATGCTATTAATTCAGAGATTTCTTTTTTGTTTCAGAGATAAATTCTGATCTGAGTTCCTCTATACCTTTCTGTTGTTGTTTCTTTACTTCAGATGCTATTAATTCATAGTGTCCTCTGCACTTGTTCTGGGTGGGATTGAGGCCCAAGATTGCATTTTGCTCCTTCTCTTTGCCATTTCATATAGTACTGACCTCTGACGTTTGGTGTAGAACTTCAGTGCATTATAATCTTAGCACTTACTGAAATTTGTTTGCTGATATATTAAGTTTGAGTTTATCCAATTGTGTCTTTTTGGGTCTTGCTGTTGTGCTCAGCTCCTTCCTGTTTCAGCCCTTGGAAGTGAACCTGTTGTGCCCCTTTGGTGGACTTGGGAGATGGGCTCTGGGGGTGTGGAGGTGTCTTGAGGGTGTGGCAGATGGTCTCACTAATGAATTATGCCTGTGTTTTGGTCTGGAGAGTTCCTGTGGGTGGGCACATGGGAGCTGGAAGCTCTCCAACACACTTGCAGGGCCTGTGCTTGGGATGTATCTGGGCATCCCGAATGTGGCAGAAGTTCTCATTCACTTGGTGGGCTTGCAGGGTGGTGGGAGTTCTGGAGGTGTCCCGAGGGTGTGCCAGATTTTCTTATTCATGAGGTGTGCCTAGGTTTTGGTCTGGAGAGTTCTCGTGGGTGGGCACACATCATGATATTTTATATTCATACATCATTGATTAGAAAGGAGTTTTCACATTCTTACGGCAGTACTATTCAAAAGAATACATTTGGAATGTGTTTTTAATAATTCTTTCATAAATTTTAGGTTCTAGTTTTTGGCATTAAAAGCCCACAGATTTAATTAGAGCATTGCAGTGGCAGTTTTGTCATATAGTTGAGAAAAATGGGACCCGGTCAGTAGTTCACCAAAGAACAACTCATTTCTTACTATAATTAGTTTTAATCCTCAGAGCACTGCATGCAAGGGTGACTTGAGAGACTTGGGCATAAGATAGCCTTAGTTTTAACTCAGATTTTGTAGCTGACTTGCACCTAGTCCTTGGCAATTGATTTTTTGTCTCTGAGGCAGCTGAAGTTGTAGATGGATGACTTTGTTTCAAGTTTATAACAGATAGTGCAATTTTAAGTCATGAAGACTCTAAGTCTTTAAGCTCTATGACCTGTGAGCTAGAGATAAGATTTTGCATACCATCCCCATAAGATTTTTGGTTTTGGTTTTGTCTTTTGACTCTTTGGAGATAATATATGATCTTATATTTTATCATATTTATCACATTGTAAATCAATCCATTGGGATTGATTTACAAATGTGAGTTGTTTCACTACTGTTTCCTCAGGTATAAATTGAAATATACAATAGACAGATCTGAGTGATAAGGCAAATCTGTACTACCCCATATTATAGCTACTAGACTGGTGGATATTGAGCATTTGGAGCTGGGTGGTTCAAATAGGTATTCTGTAAGTTTAAAGATATATCAGATTTATGTAAAAAGTAAACTACCTTATCTTTTGACATAGATCACATTCAAATATATATATATATATATATATATATATATATATATATATATGGTTAAGATGTTATTAAAATGCATTTCACTCATTGATTAAAATGACATGGGTAAGGAGTCAGTCTGCTGAAAGCTTTTGATATGACAGACTCCTAGCCAGAGTAAGACCAGGTCAACACATCTTAGGTATTTGGTGGAAAGGGGAGGATAATGCAGAGTTAGCTATGTGAAGATGCTCTGATGTGCTTTTCTGACTTAGGTTTCTGGGTTAGGTTTCACTGTTACTGGGCTTTAAGGATGGATTTAAGGATGGCTCCCACATGCTGACTGGTTCCTTCTTTGATCATCCTGCTCCATCATCAGAACTGGTTCCTGTCTAACTTCACATCTCTGCTTTCATCTTTTTAATTCAACCTCCTTTGTGAAGGTCTTGCCTTAAATCCTGCATTATCTGTGATCTCCAGCTCCCATCCACATGCTGTGCAGAGCTGCATACCTTGTGCTCTCAGTATGAACACAGTGGTGTGATTCAGCACTTGATCTGAATCCAAATGTGAATATATTTATTCCCACAGAGGATGGGCTCTGACAAAAATTTTTCATGTTACTTGTGAAGATTTAACTTGCCTAGTGTTAGATTTCACAGTTGCTAGATCAGAACTGAGTAGGCTGTTTCTAAGAACTGGTATGTCAGTGGACTGGGACTTCAATACATGGGACATAATTATAAATTTGAATAATTCGAAAGAAAAACTGTAAGAACAAATACGTTCTGCTATGGTTTAGATTTGGTTGTCCCTCAAAGACATGCTTCAGTTTAATACCTCCAAATCTTGTACTAATTGTGTTACAGACCTGTCATCTTAATTGATTTATGGTAGAGACTTTGTGAATGAGGTTACGGTGATTGAATTCTGGTGTCTATATAAGGAGAGTGTAGGAGACCACACAGACACACATGTGTTCCTGTCCTGGTGTAATGTTGTCAAGGGGGTCTTTCACAAAAGACAGTGTCATAATTCTAGCCTCCAGTTGTTGTGAATAAAATAATTCTTCATCAAACTGTATCTCACCTCAAGTGCTTCCTGATAGTAATAAAAAACACATACATTGAAAATAGCAATCTTGAGAGGCAATGTAGGTATTCTAATTACATTGTCCAGTTCAATGGGTTACTTTATGGTCACAATCTGTAGGTGTAACTTATCTATGCATTTATATATAAGTAAAACATGCCATGCCAGAATATTTATGAGTGATGTATAGTACAGGGGATAGGATGGCAGAATCAACCTTCCATAATTGATGGTACACTGCAGTTTGGCTCATATCCTAGAATTAGATAACTCAAAACACAATTAAAATTAATTGGGTGAATTTTAGGGTCACAAGCACTATCCAGAAGATTAACTAAAATGAAAAATGGACAAAAGATGACTTAGCCACATTATAAGAGAAAAAGAGTAAGAGTGACTGACCCTGAACTAAACTGTTAATGAGATTTTAACTTCAGGGAGATGTTACTTAGTGTCTGAATGCCTACACGCTTCTTTTTTTTTTTCTTTTCAAAGTTTTATTGATAAACATATAGCAACGAGACAGTTTCAAATCAAATCGAAGGTACAGTTTCAACAAATAATACACTGCATATATTCTTCTTAGTGGTTAATTACTGTACAAGATGCAGACTTGTGATCCTACTTACAAACACCATTAGAAAAAAATCATTCTATTCATTAAGAGAATGCAACTATATATCTATCCCAACCACTTTGAATACACAGATGCAAAATGGACATTCAGAGTTATACCCCAATTTTTTTTTAAGTTCCGTTGTTGAATATT